>NC_084618.1:42820340-43120340 GCF_033978795.1 Nerophis ophidion
CCTTAACACGGATCAGTCGTCCTGTCCCCTTAGCAGAAAAACAGCCTCAAAGCATGATTTTTCCTCCTCCATGCTTCACAGTAGGTATGGTGTTCTTGGGATGCAACTCAGTATTCTTCTTCCTCCAAACATGACGAGTTGAGTTTATACCAAAAAGTTCTATTTTGGTTTCATCTGACCACATGACATTCTCCCATGTGCTCTCTGGCAAACTTCAGAAGGGCCTGGACATGCACTGGCTTAAGCAGGAGGACACGTCTGGCACTCCAGGATCTGATTCCCTGTCGGCGTAGTGTGTTACTGATGGTAACTTTTGTTACTTTGGTCCCAGCTCTCTGCAGGTCATTCACCAGGTCCCCCCGTATGGTTCTGGGATTTTTGCTCACCATTCTCATGATCATTTGACCCCACGGGATGAGATCTTGCTTGTAGCCCCAGATCAAGGGAGATTATCAGTGGTCTTGTATGTCTTCCATTTTCTGATAATTGCTCCTACAGTTGATTTTTTTCACACCAAGTTGCTTACCTATTGTAGATTCACTCTTCCCAGTCTGGTGCAGGTTTACAATTCTTTTCCTGGTGTCCTTCGACAGCTCTTTGGTCTTAGCCATAGTGGAGTTTGGAGTCTGACTGTTTGAGGCTGTGGACAGGTGTCTATTATACAGATAACGAGTTCAAACCGGTTCCATTAATACAGGTAACGAGTGGAGGACAGAAGAGCTTCTTAAAGAAGAAGTTACAGCTCTGTGAGAGGCAGAGATCTTCCTTGTTTGAAGTGACCAAATACTTATTTTCCACCATAATTTACAAATAAATTCTTTAAAATTCCTACAATGTGAATTCCTGGATTTTTTTTTCACATTCTCTCTCTCACAGTTGAAGTGTACCAAGATGAAAATTACAGACCTCTGTCATCATTTTAAGTGTGAGAACTTGCACAATCGGTGGCTGACTAAATACTTTTTTGCCCCACTGTACCTGTAGCGCTGCGGGCGTGGTTGGGGGGTGGTCCTTATGGCATTTTCACATTATTTGCTATGATGCATATATTTTGTTTAAAATAGCAAAAAAACATGTATACATACATTTAAAAAAGAAATGTTATTATTAATTATACTATTAACATGAATTTTTTTATTACATATCGTTTTCAATTGTTGCTGATTATACAATGTTCTTTGTTGAGATTTTTTTTTCTTCTTACAGTTTTCCGCAATTTTAGTCATTTGACTAGCTACAAATCCAGCATTTATTTTTTGTGTTTTCGTAGACTATACTCGTTATTAAAAACTCTTTACTTCTGTTGCTCCATGTCCACAACAAAAAGTTAGCTGCAGAAAGCCTGACGTCATGCTTGCTTTGCGTTCCTGGGAGCCTTTTTTCCTTAATAGCCGCCACTGCCATCTTAAATTTTAAAGATACCTGTCGGCGGGGATAGCTCAGATACATGCTGCCTTTGATCCAGACAACGAAGTTCTTATGGCTTATGTCATCACATTATCAAGTTTCGTAAGCAGTGTTCCTATAATCAAAGAAAATATTTTTTCGGCAGTCAAAATTACGATCCATCACTGGTCAATAGTGCGCAAATAATTCACATATACATCCATTCATGCTGAAACTACCTCCTGGTGTTAATGTGTATTTGCGTGTGTCCTCATTTTTCCTGTGGTCTGTGAACATACGGTGTCGGGAGAATGACGACGTGTTGTGTGTGTCCAGGAGTGAAACACGGTTATGTGTTTGGTTGCAGAAAATAATTGTTTGAATTTTGCCTGTTGTTAGCATACTGTTGTTAACAAAAGCTGAAAAGAGCGCCAGATTTTGTGTCTTCTTCTGGACGCTGCAATACATTACCTTACCTTATTTTGTTTAGACTTAAAAGGCCTACTGAAACCCACTACTACCGACCACACAGTCAGATAGTTAATATATATATGATGAAATCTTAACATTGCAACACATGCCAATACGGCCTTTTTAGTTTACTAAATTGCAATTTAAAATTTTGCGCGAAGTATCCTGTTGAAAACGTCTGTATGATGACGCGTGAGCGTGACGTCTCGGATTGTAGCGGACATTTTTTTTCAGGTCAATCCCAGCTTTAAGTAGTCTGCTTTAATCGCATAATTACACAGTATTCTGGACATCTGTTGCTGAATCTTTTACAATTTGTTCAATTAATAATGGAAATGTCAAAGAAGAAAGATGAAGTTGGGAAGCGGTGTATTGCAGCTGCCTTTAGCAACACAAACACAGCCGCTGTTTCCTTGTTTACAATCCCGAAGGTAAAGCTTAACTATGGAACAGAGCGGTCAAGCGAACATGGTTCCCGACCCCATGTCAACCGGCAGGTTTCGGTGAGAAAATTATAGTAAATAAGTCGGATAGTAAGTCGGCTCTTACCGTAGACATGAGCGGAGCTTGCGTCGTTCCTCGTGTAAAAAGAGGCAGCTGCAACTCTCTTGCCTCCTCCGTGGCTTCCCTCAGAGACACTGGTGGTCACCACACCCATGCCCACACTCCTCAGACTTTCAGGCACGACAGTATAATCTCACTACAACACTAGTAACACAATAAGCAGGTAAGGGATTTTCCAGAATTATCCTAGTAAATGTGTCTAATAACATCTGAATCGCACCCACTGCCCTGTCTTTTAAAAAAAAAATTTTCAGTAGGCCTTTACACAAAGCAACAAAATACCAATCAAAGCTTTTTCTGATTGTTTTGATGATTGCAGTCCCAAGTGATGTATGGATTGGGGCAGTGGTATCTTGACATATGAGTTCCACGACAAAGATTGTTACTCTTATCTCAAGACTTCCCCGCTGAAATAAATTAAAACGCCGATAATCTGTTTGGGGCCACGAAAAAACACCATTGTTTGTGACATGCTTTTTGATGATAAAAATTAACCTCATGATAACAACTATTGTATCAAAACCAATGTGTCCGACCAGTCGAAGGCCTCGGAGAATGCCCAGGACATGTTGAAGGGGCCATGTGTCTCAGCTAATCTGGGAACGACTCCAGATGAAGTCGCGAGTGGGAGGGAAGTCTGCACTTCTCTGCTTAGGCTGCTGCCCCCATAACCCGATTCAAACAAAATAGGATGAATGGATCGTATAAAAAAACACAATACAATTTACTACAAACAGTCATTCTGTTTTATGAAGTCATTTCATGTAGTAATTAATAATAATGTATGTCATTTACCTTACAGAGCGGACTTTTACAGTATATCCTGCAAGTGAATTTTCTGTCAAACCATCAGCAGATTCTCCATATTTTTTTAAAGCTTGGAAATTATCTTAACGCCCTTTTGTTTGCGTTATACTAGCATTAAGCAACTTCTGCTTCGGTATGGTGCGGATTTTTGATTGCAACTTCAAGCAAAAAATCTCTCTACCACTCTAAACTAAAGTACCACTGTATTTGACTGATTGAAATAGTGATTTGGTTCCAATACAAAACGTGACTCGGTACTTGTTCAAGAAAGCCTTGCTGGCTACAATAGAGGTCAGATGTTTCTTTTTGTTGGTCAACGGGGTTGCACACATCTCAGGAGGGATTTTGATCAGAGAAACAGCCACATTCAGAATGCTTCCGCTACCAGGTTTGAAATTCCAGATGGTGTTGATGGGCTCATATGTGCTTTTTATTTACCTACAAACACGTCAAGTGCATTTAATGACAAACCATATTACAAACCCTGTTTCCATATGAGTTGGGAAATTGTGTTAGATGTAAATATAAACGGAATACAATGATTTGCAAATCATTTTCAACCCATATTCAGTTGAATATGCTACAAAGACAACATATTTGATAAACTGATAAACATTTTTTTGTGTGCAAATAATCATTAACTTTAGAATTTGATGCCAGCAACATGTGACAAAGAAGTTGGGAAAGGTGGCAATAAATACTGACAAAGTTGAGGAATGCTCATCAAACACTTATATGGAACATCCCACAGGTGTGCAGGCTAATTGGGAACAGTTGGGTGCCATGATTGGGTATAAAAGCAGCTTCCATGAAATGCTCAGTAATTCACAAACAAGGATGGGGTAAGGGTCACCACTTCATGAGCAAATTGTCATACAGTTTTAGAACAACATTTCTCAACGAGCTATTGCAAGGAATTTAGGGATTTTACCATCTACGGTCCGTAAAATCATCAAAAAGTTCAGAGAATCTGAAGAAATCACTGTATATAAGCGATGATATTACGGACTTTTGAGCCCTCGGGCGGTACTGCATCAAAACCCGACATCAGTGTGTAAAGGATATCACCACATGGTCTCAGGAACACTTCATAAAACCACTGTCAGTAACTATAGTTGGTCACTACATCTGTAAGTGCAAGTTAAAACTCTACTATGCAAAGCCAAACACATTTATCAACAATATCCTGAAACGCCGCTGGCTTGGGTGGGCCCAAGCTCATCTAAGATGGACTGATGCAAAGTGGAAAGGTGTTCTGTGGTCTGACGAGTCCACATTTCAAATTATATTTGGAAACAGAGGACGTGTTGTCCTCCAGAACAAAGAGGAAAATAACCATTCGGATTGATATAGGCGCAAAGTTCATAAGCCAGCATCTGTGATGGTATGGGGGTGTATTAGCGCCCAAGGTATGGGTAACTTACACATCAGTGAAGGCACCATTAATGCTGAAAGGTCCATACAGGTTTTGGAGCAACATATGTTGTCATCCAAGCAACGTTATCATGCTTATTTCAGCAAGACAAGTGTTACTACAGCGTAGCTTTGTAAAAAAAACAGTGCGGGTACTTTACTGGCCCGCCTGCAAGCCAGACCTGTCTCCCATCGAAAATGTGTGTTGCATTATGAAGCGTAAAATATGACAGCGGAGACCCCGGACTGTTGAACGACTGAAGCTCTACATAAAACAAGAATGGGAAATAATTCCACTTTCAAAGCTTTAACAATTAGTTTCCTGCAGTTCCCAAACGTTTATTGAGTGTTGTTAAAAGAAAAAGTGATGTAACACAGTGGTGAACATGCCCTTTGCCAACTACTTTGGCACGTGTTGCAGCCATGAAATTGTAAGTTAATTATTTGCAAAAAAAAAATGAAGTTTATGAGTTTGAACATCAAATATCTTGTCTTTGTAGTGCATTCAAAAGAATATGGTATGGAAAGCATTTGCAAATCATTATATTCCATTTATATTTACATCTAACACAATTTCCCAACTCATATGGAAACAGGGTTTGTATATTCTCCCAATCCTTGTCAGAGACCTGTCAGAGTCGTACAGGGATTCTTTGTCAAATTTCCGACAAACTTGTACGTGTCTTTCTAAGCGGGGGCAACTTGCTGGCACTGCAAGATTTCATTCCGTATTTAGTTGCACAATGGAAAGTCATCTCAAGTCAGTATGCATGTAAGATTTACGGATACTATTTTCTACTATTCTTCCTGCTTTAATAGGAAGTTCCAAATCATGGATTTCGACAAGGCATGAAGCTAGAGGCAGTTGACTTGATGGAGCCACGACTGGTGTGTGTTGCTACAGTGACAAGAATTGTACATCGTCTACTACGGATCCATTTTGACGGCTGGGAGGATGAGTATGACCAGTGGGTTGACTGTGAGTCACCTGATTTGTATCCTGTGGGCTGGTGTCAGCTGACTGGCTACCAACTCCAACCTCCTGCATCCCAGAGTAAGAGTTTGATTTCAATTGAAGCATATTTTTACTCCCCGGCATTCAAATCCAGTTAGGTAGGATATATTGGTTGTTTTTATTTCTTGTTTGAAGGTATATTTTACTACTGTATTTTATTCATCCTTCCGTGTTACGATGTAAATGTGACACTATGTGCCCCTTTTCTTTTGTCGGTACAGCACTTTGGCCAACCGGCGTTGTTTTTAAATGTGCTATATAAATAACTAGCTGAACTGAACTGAACTGAACATTGTTTTGAAATTTGAACTAAGTTGAGGTGGACCAGGATTTCAGAAAAATATGTGCTTGACTTAGGATATTCCAAAAAGACTCTGAATGGGCCAATCCGATTTCTACCCTTTTGCCGCATGTTTTATCCTTTACTCCTTGGTTTAGCGCGGGAATGTCGTGAAAGTTGTCAGAATTTTGAGCAAGGCTAGGTGGAGGGCGAAGATCAAAGAGTTGTGTAGCCCTCGAAACCAAGTGAGCCCAGGGACCTCCCTGAAAACTAGCGTTTGGAGAAATTTCCCATAATACACTGACTCCGTTAAAAATATGACAGAGCGAATTGTCGCACTTGGTTACATCTAACAGTCAGCAAGCCACAATGGGTGATGACATTGCAAGAATAATGTAATGTCGGATTTCCTAGTTTCTTGTTTTCAGCACATTGTCTTGAGCTTTTGTTTTAGGCTGTAGGGGAAGAATTCAGATTGCCCCAACAAGACATCACACATGTTCTGCATATACAGTGCATTCGGAAAGAACTCACAATGCTTTACTTTGTTAGAGCCTTATTAAAAAATGTAATACATTATTTTTGTTCCCTCAATATATAGACAATTTCAAAAGTATTTTTTTTATTTTGCAAAGGTATTAAATATAAAGTATCACATATACGTACATTCACTGCCTTTGCTCATTTCTTTGTTGATGAAATGTTTCATCCAGGACGTCTCTGTACATTGCTGCATTCATGTAAGTCTAGTCAGAGAGGTGACCAAGAACCCGATGGTCACTCTGTCAGAGCTACAGCATTCTTCTGTAAAGAAAGGAGAACCTTACAGAAGGACAACCTTCCCTGCATCAAACCACCATTCAGGCCTGTATGATATAGTGGCCGGACGGAAGCCGTTTCTTCGTAAAAAGTTTGCCAAAATGCACCTGAAAGTCTTTCAGACCATAAGAAACAAAAATATCTGATCTGTTTAGACAAAGCTTGAACTCTTTAGCATGAATACCAGGCTTCATGTTTGGACAATACCAGTCACCGTTCATCACCAGGCCAGTAACCATCCCTACTGTGGGGATGATTTTCAGTGGCAGGGACTGGACGACTACTTAGGATAGAGGGAGGGATGAATGCAGCAGTGTACAGAGAAATCCTGGATGGAAACCTACGCTTCCCATCCAACCTGATGGAGCTTGAGAGGTGCTGCAAAGAGGAATGGGCAAAACTGCCCAAAGATAGGTGTGCCAAGCTTGTGGCATCACATTCAAAAATACTTGATGCTGTATTTTCTGCCAAATGTGCGTCAACAAAATATTGAGCAAATGCTGTGAATACTTAAATACGTGTGGTGTTATTTCATTTTATTTTTTTAATATAGTTGGGGGTGGTTGAGACCTAGAAAAAACCTTGAGCAAAGCACATACACATGTTACTACATAAAGCTCAATATTTGCAATGAGGAGGCAGGCATCTGGCCCGAAGCTGCCGCCACCAAGGGTACTGCTCCATTTTTTTTGTCATACCACGTGGGGTGAAGCGACAAAGGCGTGAGATTAGGGGTAGGATTACGTGTACGTGTGACGTGGATCTATTTTGCGTGTGTGTAAGGTTGCACAGTGGGCTTTGATCTGCGATCTGGTGCTCTCTGAGTGTTATCGCGAAAACACAGCCAGTTAGTCCAACAAAAGTCAACAAAAGCAGGTGAGTGTCTGTAAGAGGCAGGAGAGGAATTTATAGCGCCTTTGCAGAATTGTCCTTTTTGGAGAATCTCGAAGCAACAACCTTACCAGGTCGCTCCACCCAGGGAAAACAATCCAGATTACAATGTTTGTGTTTGAGCGAGCGAAAATAAATTAAAACTTTTCACTCCAATTGTCTATTTCTAGTGCTCAAATTAATCATACTTCACAATGCAGAGCAGACAGCGTCTTCAAGATGTTGTCTTGTTTGTGATTTAGTCCGAAATCACATAAGTTTGAGTGCCCACAGCTTTGCCCATTTTTTGTAGCAGTTTTTTGGGTACCTTGAACGGTTGCCAACATCTTCCAATTTGTCGATACACAGGACAGGCAGGTCCTCCTGAACGAGGGCTTGTCGTCGAGATGATCTTTTCAATTTTGTTAGGAGGGCAGTTGATCATTTCCATTGTTTAGAGTTAAAACAAGACAAAACAAAGAAGCAAGCTGGAGAGCGAAGGTTATGTGTCCACCTTCAATGAGAGCCAGAGAGAGAAAAAAAATGAATCACAAGATGGGGCAAAATGACAGTAAAAGTTGGTGACCTCTGGGTTAGCTAGAAGAAGACATATAGCGTGAATTCACACAATTTTTAATAGAACATTGAATTTTGTTCGAATCCTGTCTTACAATTTGTTAATTTTTATCACTCATTAGTCACATAGTTCTATTATACCGTAACTTTGGACTTTAGGAATTGTCAAAAGGACGTGCTATTTTGAATGTGGTATGGGTGACTATTGATGCATCTGGCCACTGCTATACATAGTTTATACAATGTATAGTACAATAGTAATATTAAGAAATTATCTTTCAGGTAACAGAGAAATATCTCAGTCACTACCCAAACAGAAGAAAAAGTCACAGCAGTACAAAGGACAAAAGAAAAGTGAGTAATTTTTTTTTCCTTTTTCTGTTTAAACGTATGGTTGGTTTTCACCTGGCTGTTCAAAATATTGCCGTGAGGGTGAGACATTCTACTTCAATGTTTGATGTGCAAATTTAATTGAGCAATTTGTCCATGCTATTTATATTTTGTAGTTTATTTCAAATCAATAGTGGAGCATTTAATCCTGACTATAATGTTGTTTTCTGTTTTGCACAATTATTTACTGTGGTATTTGTGTCTCTCATTGGAGTCGCAGTGTTGTTTGCTGATTAGTTTACTCTACCACACAAAGCTCAGCTTGTTGTGTCTGAAAATTGCATTAAAACAACACATATTTTGCCTCAGATACTGTGGTGCCTCAACTTACGAGCTCAATTGATTCCACAACTGAGCTTGTAACTCAAAACAATACCGTTGAAATTAATTGATATCAATTTAATCTGTGCTTTGCCCCCGAACACAATTTTAGCATGTAAAATGCTTTTAAAAAAATACGTTTTCAATAAATACTGTATAAAAAATACATTATTCAAAGATAGTATACTATTGCATTTTTTGAACCATTGGCTGCCGTTGACTATATGTTTTATTGTGGTATTATAAACAATATAATAGTTACAGATGATATACATATGATGACAATGACCTGGATGAATTAGAACATTCTTCGACATGCATACATATGATATATTCTTGTATTTTTTGTATCCTATTTTAACTGTTTTATTGTTCCCCCTTTTCTCTTGCTGCTCCAGATGCTTACATTTGCCCACTGTTATGAATACAGTTTCTGAATAGAAAATCATTTCCAAAAAATACCTATGTGGTGATAATTGCAGCCTTTACCTTTTAAAAAGGCACTGGTGTACCGCGCTGAAGTTGATTTTCACGTTGTTTGTTGATAATTTGTCTCCGTAGCTACAATGGGCGGTTTACCCGGACTGCGCTGTCAAGTTTTGGGGAGCTATCTTGAGAAGTGCTGGTGTTTATACTTTAGAAAACTGACTTCGAATGAGTCTCTTTTGAGCTGCTTCTTTGTCTCACACACACACACACACATTTATATATACATATATATACATTCACACACACCATCAGCATTTTCTCCATATTTTCATGGATTAATGTACGCTGTTTTTGCTGTCTCCGGAGTCTGTCAGGTAACATTGCTACGCATGAATTGCTTTGATACTGGTTATTTCCTCAATTCAATGCTTATAATCCCCTTCTTCTTTCTGGGTGCATTTTGCAATGTTCATTTGACATTTACTATGCACTCTCGAGCCGCAGAGGTTTGTAACTCAAACCTAAAATAACAGCTTGTATCTCAAAATACTTGTAAGTTGAGGTATCACTGAACAGTCAAGCTTGTGTTAGCGTCCGCCTTCTTATGGTGACTACATGCCCATAGCGGCCAGAAAGATTTCCCACGCAGAGTTAGAGCCCTGCCTACAGTGCCCCTCCTGTTTAACACGGCCAGACGCCACTTATTACTACACGAATAAAACCAACACGTAAATTTTCTTCATGATCTGTCGTTAAATAAGGATTAAAAACATGGCAGCAAGGCAGCGTTGTTGAGCTTTGGAAATGACAGCGTACAACAGTGATGTCTTCAGATGAGTCTTCGTTGTTGCATTTGCTAAGTGGAGAGTTTTGGAACTCTTCACCTTGGCCAGTATTTGTAAAAGTGTGCATTTTTAAGGTAAGAAGTATGCGTTTGCGTGTGGACAAGAGGCCTAAACGCAGACACAAGTATGTATTTCTTAAGTATACGTGTTCATGTGGACATGGCTTTAGAACATAACCGAGTCTCCTCCATGTCACACATTAGGTTGGATAGACTTTCTGGTTTATCCCAGCAGGGTGTTCTTTTCTCTGTGTGCTTCAATTTTGTGTCTGTAAGCAAAAAAAGCTTTGTGGGAACGAACACAACTTCAATACAATATCGTAAAGGAGTGTAATGACACACTCAGCTCACACGACGAGATGATCAGGGTTATTGGGTTAAAAAAAAAAGACTGTATTATGAAAAAGTGGCTTAAGGAAAATCAGAAGTGGGTGTAGTGTGGACAAATGGGACAATTTTTTTCAATATGTTTTCATTTGTGTACTTGTCTTAATCTTGTTGTATGTGTTTTACACTTTTCTCAACTTTTTTTTTTTAAAAGCCTAACCAGGGACAAAGATTGCAAATAAGCTTGTGGCCATAAGTCCAATGAACTTTGGATAGCTCTGTTTAATTGTACTGTCCCTGTCAAATTAATACAAATACATAAATAAAATATTTTCCACATGACTTTTTAGAAAATAAAATGACAAAATACTGTATATGACAAAACTATAATAAAAGACTATAATACAAAACTTTACATGCATGACCTAATTATGCTCTCTAGTGGCAAAATGACAGAACCAAGGCTTTTGGCTTCTGTTACATTGCAGATACCAAGTGTATATAATTTTATGGGCTGGTTAGAGCTGCTGCTATGGCAGCTTTGCTGCTCGAGGTTTCAAGCCAGCATATCCAAAGTGCTGTACCATTTTGCATCTTAACTTCCAAGTTTACCTTGTGTGATGGCAGTTGTAGCTGCTTCTGCCTTTGACATAAACACCAGGGTAGCGATTGAAGTCCAATGTAAATAGCAACTGCACATCTAACCCTTACCTAAGTGTTGAGAGGAACACCGCAGTGGGTAGCAATGTTTACAGTGTGTAAAAAGCACTTTCCAATTCCGCTTTTGCCACTTCCATGTATAGTCACAATAGCAATGTCATTTTATTATATTTTAAACTTCCATTCAGTCACAGTTGTGTATAAAATCTGAGTTGTGTTTGCCCTTCTCTGAGACTCGAAATAGGCCGCAAGACAGCCTTTCATCTTATATGAGAAATATTCTGACTTTAACCTTTCAAAATGTCATGACACTGTTAACACCCCTTTTGTCAACCTTAACTGCTATTTTGTTTACCTTGAAATATTGTTTTTTTTTCAGTGAGAAGCGCATATGTAGAAGCAAATATAATTTTTATAGGCAGAGTTTATATGCGTTAGATACACTTACTACGTTTCGGTTTTCTTGGATTTTTTTTCACTTGACATCACATGTGATGACAAGAAAGAAGATGTCACGATTTGTACTTTAAAGAGGCTGTTTGCAATGTTTACACAGATGCCCTGTTTACACAGATGTCTAGAGGGCACTAACCTTTCAATGTTATATCCCACCCTCTTACGGCTTTTAGATGCAAACGCATTAGCACTGGCTGTTGTTAGCTAATAATAGCAATTTGGATAGTTAGCAATAGTGATTATTAAATGTATACTCTATCATGACAACCACATGACAGCAGATTGTTTGTTGCTTCTCGTGATCTGCTTTTGTATCTATGTGCTCAGGGTGTGCCGTAAACACCAATCATTTTATTTAGGCTGTTTTTTTTGTGTTTTTTTTTTCACAAACTCAGGGTGAAAATTATTTACTGTTTTAAAAGTATTATGTTCTGTTAAACTGATAAGATAGCCAGTGGTGTTCCTGTATATAGTTTGCTTTGAAAAATGTAGCTCTGAGAAAGTTGCAAACAGCCCCTTTAAGCTTGTGTTGTGTTGATGTCTTTGTTCTTTGTGTCATTCACTTACAGTGATCAGTCAGTGTGTCTGTTAGAAGAAGGCATAAACATGGTACATGCATACACTGTATCATCAAATATTGGAGTGTAATTGTTGTATGCAATTTGTTATCTACCTCATATAAAGTGAATGCCACATACTGGACAATATAGTGCATGGAGACTACAGGGTCCCAGGTTCTGTGTGGTCAGGCATCAAACATCTACCGTTAACAGTAGTTTGAAAAAGATGATTTGCTGCTATTCTGAGCTAGCACAGTATGGTAAATTGGTATTTTATCACTGCTGATTTTATAACTTCACTCCCTTCGAAAGATATGAACAGGCTCGACGGATACGACCAGTTTGTTAGGTTTATTGTATCAGAGAGAGAAAGAATGAGACAGAATCATATGTATTACTATTGCGATGTATATGCAAAAGCAAACAACAGTGAAGGAACAGTGTTTCAAGTAGAGGTGGGAATCTTTGGTCAGCTCTTGATTCGATTACAATTGAGGAGCTATGATTCACTTATATATCAATAATTTAAATATTTATAATTATTATTCTATATTAATATATTGTATATTATATATTCTAAATCCTTTGGCTACTAATGCAGTTTTGCGTCATGTTTTTGTTGTTGGGTTAGTGTGCACAACAGATAGAAATATGAATGACGCGATACGTTGAACAATAGTAGCCGACTAACTGCACACATAAATAAATGTTTCTACTTGCCGAAGAGGCCTCTTTGATTTAATTTGTGTGTCTCTTAAAAACAAAGAACATTTGGACACTTTAGCCCTGATGCCCATAAACATGTGGGTCAAAGACGTGTCGTCTCTTTCATAAATTTATATAACATTTCAAAGACTGTAGGCTATTAGGTTTTTTTTTTTGATGATCATGGCTTACAGATTTTAAAGACCACTTATTTTCTGAGATTTCTCAATTCAAGGTTTTAATAAACTGTAAACCATAATCATCAAATTTAAATCAAAAGAAAGCTTGAAATATGTGGTGTTGCATGTTATGTGTATGATAGTTTAGTCCTGAAAATCTAAACAAACCATTCTAATATTTAGTGTCACCAATATGTTTTCTAGAGAGATGACAAAATATTAATTCAACGTTTTAAAAAATGTTAATATAAATCGTTGCATTCTTGAGTAATTTCCGTTTTTTTTTGTTAAATTCTACAGAAAAATTGTATTTTCAAAAGTGATTTTTTTTCTATGCTATGTGCCTCTTAAGACCTTACTGTTGGCTTTGCAAAGTCATGTTATCTCTAAACTGAACACAATTGACGCTAATCTAGGGCTGGGTGATATGGCCTTTCATTAGTGATGCAACGAATCAACATTGATCCGTGATCCGTTCGAATCAATATCTTCAGTTCGGCACACACGTGATCTGCGGTTAGATATATGAAAAAAATAAATAGTTTGCACGTTCAGTCCACACACAGCGTGGTCATGGTGAGCGGAGTAATGGAGGATCTTGAACGCCCTGTGCCATTTAATCGGTTTGTTTATAGGTGCAGACACCGTTGTGCAAAACAAAGGTTTAAAACACATGCTGAAAGTGCTTGAACCACGTTACGACATCCCGTCGCGCACCCACTTCAGCGATAAGATTGTGCCAGATCTTTATGAGCAAGAGAAGAAATAAGTTGTGGATGAACTTGGGCTGGCTGATATGGTCTTTTTTTAATATCTCTATTTTAAGGCCAGATCGCGATACACGATATATATCTCAATATTTTTTGCCTTAGCTTTAAATTAACACTTGATACATATAATCACAGCAGTATGATGATTCTATGTGTCTACATTAAAACATTCTTGTTCATACTGAATTAATATATGCTACTTTTAAACTTTCATGCAGAAATAGACATCACAACTAAGTCAATTTACCAAAACTGTATTTATTAAACAGTTATTAAGCAGTGGCGCAAACACTCATGTCATTTTCAAAACAGAAAGTGCAAGATTGTCAGAGACATTTTAAAACAAGCTATTAGTGCACTTTTGTGAATGATGTCACTAAGATGACATATCAAAACAACACTAAATTAAAGTGCACTTTTTGTACAGAAAGCCACTACAATATTTTAAAACAAATAAAGTGCACTTTTGTGCATGATGTCACACAAAATAATTCAATAAGTGTCAAATAAAAATGAGCTGCATAATAGGAAATCTCCTTCGCTATGTGGTAGGTTGCTGCGGATGTTATCTCCTTCTGCTATTGATTTTTTTTCATACGGTGTTTATGTGGAAATAGTTGCTTCAGCATTTTGTTGGTGTGGCACCGGCAGTAGATGTTATCATGCTTAGTTTTAAGCACTCTTCATTCTCGAGCGGGTGACTTTTCAAACGATTCTACATTAGCAGTGCTGCTTTTTTTGTAGCAACGCTTTTGCCGCATAAATGTTGAACATATTCCCGCTTGAAGCCAAACCACCGCCAGCCGATGGATCCACCGCTGTTTTTCTTGGGAATTAATTCTTCCTGCATTTGTTACCAGATTTGCACCTTCTCTCTCTCTCGTATTACCACCCGCACCGCACAGTTAGCATCACAGCTAACGTTACCATGTCGCTACCTCTCTGCCCCGCGGGAGCGTGTAACGATGCACACATGACGTGTGTAAAAAGGTGTGCTTGTTTTAAGTCTCTGTGAGAAGGAGAGACAAGAAAGAGTGGGAAATGCACACAGTGTAATGCCCGCAGCCAAAAGCAACGGCGTGAGAACGTATTCTCGAATATCACGATATAGTCATTTTCTTTATCGCATAGAGACAAACCAGCGATATATCGACCAGCTCTACCCTAATCTACATTTTTGTTCTTTTTTTCCAAAGAAAAATTCATATAAGAACATTTAAAAAAACAATTTGTTAAGCTGAATCAAAAGTGGAATCGAAATCGTAAAATTTTTATCAATTCGTATCCCTACTTTTTATGTTGCCTGTATTTCCTGACTTGTAGATGATAGCGGTCTGGCTATATCTGCAAACTGTATTTTGCACGTTCGTGAGGGTTTCTCCTCTTTATTTTGATTGACTGCGAAGCCAAAATGTGTCTGAATGTCCATTTTCTTTAACTTTGCAGGAAGACCAACTAGCTTAAGGTTTTCACTCTGCTTCTCCATGTTTCCTGCCATCCTGTACTAAAAGCTTCTCATTCCAGCTCTCTCAATAGTGCTAGAAAAAAAACAACATTGGCGGGTGTTCTCCTATTTCTCGTTTACCAACACAAATCACTGATGTGTGTTGGCAATTCTAGCACATTATTGCTAGAATTTTTAAGCCGCAATATTGCTGTATTTGTTATAGTAATACATCCCTAGTAAATGAAACTCACAAATTAGTCCTAATCTCAATTTATTATATGGATAAAAGACACCGACCACGGAAACAATCTCTTCCATTCAAATAAATCCACTACTCTGGGCAAGACCAGTGAGCTGTCAAATAAACTCACAAATTCAATTGTCAACAAAAATGACTGGACTAACTACAAGAACATCAGCAAGAAACTTGCTGAGAATGAGACCACCAAAGAATTGACGAAATCATTCAGTAATGGAAGAAATACAAAATAACATTCAATCGCCGTCACAGTAGGGCTCAATGCAAGATTTCACCTGTGGGGTAAAACCTTTTGTAAGAAAGGTGAGGAACCAGCCGAGGATTACAGGGGAGGAGCTTGTTATGATGTCAAGAGAGTTTGGACTACGGTCACCAAGAAAAGCATTTTTTACTTTTTTTGTCATAGATTGCAATTTTGTAGTGCAATCCATGCAATCTACGTATTGCACTTTGACCAAATACAATCAAATCAAATAATTTTTTCACTCAAACCAAATTAATTTTTAAACTTTATTTAAAGTTTGTTTTTATTATTCTGGATAATTGTTCAAATAAACCTGCTACCGGTATAAAAATGGAGTGTTCTTTTATAAACTCCAAGATGGCGGCGCCCGGACGGGCTGCAACTTTGCGGAGCTCCTGCTAAAGATGGAACATTTGGCAGAAATACCGGACAATTCTACAAACTTTATGGCTGGCTCACATCGTGGTCACTCCGTGATCACGTACGACCGCCAGACACTTCTGGATGTGGACACATCGGGCCGTTTTGGACTGATAGACGCGTGCGTGCTAAACATGCTAACTAGCATGGGAATACGTCGGCGGCTACATCCAGCGGCCTGTGAAGCAGGGGAGTCTAGTAGCAGCGGGGGCCGTCTACGGAGCAGACGCCAGCGGTGTGATCGGAAACGCGGATGTCGAGCGGGGCTAAAAACAAAGCAGAAGGCTAATCACCACAGAACACCACTTTCCTCCATCCCGAAGACGGATTTAGATGGAAAATGCGAGACTACTGGTCTGGGTAAGGAGTCCGTTAAATTAGAACAAGTTTTTTCTGCTTTGAGTGTTTCAGAGTTGGACATGTGTTTTACTGAAGTGGCTAACTATGATGCGTGCAGTTTATCAAAGCAACAAACAAACAATCGGAAAATTCCTGTCGTATCAATTCCTAGATATGGTCGTAATTATACTGAATGCACTGGGCATAATAAACACAACATTATCAATATTGCTACTACGGATAATTTGATCAAAAATTCCCTGAAACAGCCCACTACCTATAATATAGGTTTTTTAAACATAAGATCATTGTCTCCCAAAACGTTATTAGTTAATGATATTATCAGAGACAACAATCTTAACGTCATCGGTCTCAGCGAAACCTGGCTTAAACCAAACGACTTTTTTGCGCTAAATGAGGCATGTCCTCCTAACTTTACACATGCGCATATTGCCCGTCCGCTTAAAAGGGGTGGGGGGGTCGCACTAATATACAACGAAAACTTTAACCTTAGTCCTAACATAAATAATAAATATAAATCGTTTGAGGTGCTTACTATGAGGTCTGTCACACCGCTGCCTCTACACCTGGCTGTTATCTACCGCCCCCCAGGGCCCTATTCGGACTTTATCAATGAATTCTCAGAGTTTGTTGCTGATCTAGTGACACACGCCGATAATATAATCATAATGGGGGACTTTAATATCCATATGAATACCCCATCGGACCCACCGTGCGTAGCGCTCCAGACTGTAATTGATAGCTGTGGTCTCACACAAATAATAAATGAACCCACGCATCGCAACGGTAATACGATAGACCTAGTGCTTGTCAGGGGCATCACCGTTTCCAAAGTTACGATACTCCCGTATACTAAAGTATTGTCCGATCATTACCTTATAAAATTCGAGGTTCAGACGCATGTTCGTCAAACTAATAATAATAATAACTGCTATAGCAGCCGCAACATTAATGCTGCCACAACGACAACTCTTGCTGACCTACTGCCCTCGGTAATGGCACCATTCCCAAAGTATGTGGGCTCTATTGATAACCTCACTAACAACTTTAACGCTGCCCTGCGCGAAACCATTGATAACATAGCACCGCTAAAGTTAAAAAAGGCTCCAAAAAAGCGCACCCCGTGGTTTACAGAAGAAACTAGAGCTCAGAAATTATTATGTAGAAAGCTGGAACGCAAATGGCGCACGACTAAACTTGAGGTGCACCATCAAGCATGGAGTGATGGTTTAATAACTTATAAACGCATGCTTACCTTAGCTAAAGCTAAATATTACTCAAATCTCATCCACCGTAATAAAAACGATCCTAAATTTTTGTTTAGTACTGTAGCATCGCTAACCCAACAAGGGACCCCTTCCAGTAGCTCAACCCACTCAGCTGATGACTTTATGCAATTCTTTAGTAAGAAAATTGAAGTCATTAGAAAGGAGATTAAAGACAATGCGTCCCAGCTACAACGGGGTTCTATTAACACTGATACGATGGTATACGCGGCGGATACTGCCCTCCAAAATAGTTTCTCTCGTTTTGAGGAAATAACATTAGAGGAATTGTTACAACGTGTAAATGGAATAAAACAGACAACATGTTTACTTGACCCTCTTCCTGGGAAACTGATCAAGGAGCTCTTTGTATTATTAGGTCCATCAGTGCTAAATATTATAAACTTATCACTCTCCTCGGGCACTGTTCCCCTAGCATTCAAAAAAGCGGTTATTCATCCTCTTCTTAAAAGACCTAACCTCGATCCTGACCTCATGGTAAACTACCGACCGGTGTCTCACCTTCCCTTTATTTCAAAAATCCTCGAAAAAATTGTTGCAGAGCAGTTAAATGAACACTTAGCGTCTAACAATCTATGTGAAACCTTTCAATCCGGTTTCAGGGCAAATCACTCCACGGAGACAGCCCTCGCAAAAATGACTAATGATCTATTGCTAACAATGGATTCTGATGCGTCATCTATGTTGCTGCTCCTCGATCTTAGCGCTGCTTTCGATACCGTCGATCATAATATTTTATTAGAACGTATCAAAACACGAATTGGTATGTCAGACTTAGCCCTGTCTTGGTTTAACTCTTATCTTACTGATAGGATGCAGTGTGTCTCCCATAACAATGTGACCTCGGACTACGTTAAGGTAACGTGTGGAGTTCCCCAGGGTTCGGTCCTTGGCCCTGCACTCTTCAGCATCTACATGCTGCCGCTAGGTGACATCATACGCAAATACGGTATTAGCTTTCACTGTTATGCTGATGACACCCAACTCTACATGCCCCTAAAGCTGACCAACACGCCGGATTGTAGTCAGTTGGAGGCGTGTCTTAATGAAATTAAACAATGGATGTCCGCTAACTTTTTGCAACTCAACGCCAAAAAAGCGGAAATGCTGATTATCGGTCCTGCTAGACACCGAACTCTATTTAATAATACAACTCTAACATTTGACAACCAAACAATTAAACAAGGCGACACGGTAAAGAATCTGGGTATTATCTTCGACCCAACTCTCTCCTTTGAGGCACACATTAAAAGCGTTACTAAAACGGCCTTCTTTCATCTCCGTAATATCGCTAAAATTCGCTCCATTCTGTCCACTAAAGACGCTGAGATCATTATCCATGCGTTTGTTACGTCTCGCCTCGACTACTGTAACGTATTATTTTCGGGTCTCCCCATGTCTAGCATTAAAAGATTACAGTTGGTACAAAATGCGGCTGCTAGACTTTTGACAAGAACAAGAAAGTTTGATCACATTACGCCTGTACTGGCTCACCTGCACTGGCTTCCTGTGCACTTAAGATGTGACTTTAAGGTTTTACTACTTACGTATAAAATACTACACGGTCTAGCTCCATCCTATCTTGCCGATTGTATTGTACCATATGTCCCGGCAAGAAATCTGCGTTCAAAGGACTCCGGCTTGTTAGTGATTCCCAAAGCCCAAAAAAAGTCTGCGGGCTATAGAGCGTTTTCCGTTCGGGCTACAGTACTCTGGAATGCCCTCCCGGTAACAGTTCGAGATGCCACCTCAGTAGAAGCATTTAAGTCTCACCTTAAAACTCATTTGTATACTCTAGCCTTTAAATAGACTCCCTTTTTAGACCAGTTGATCTGCCGTTTCTTTTCTTTTTCTTCTATGTCCCACTCTCCCTTGTGGAGGGGGTCCGGTCCGATCCGGTGGCCATGTACTGCTTGCCTCTGTATCGGCTGGGGACATCTCTGCGATGCTGATCCGCCTCCGCTTGGGATGGTTTCCTGCTGGCTCCGCTGTGAACGGGACTCTCGCTGCTGTGTTGGATCCGCTTTGGACTGGACTCTCGCGACTGTGTTGGATCCATTGTGGATTGAACTTTCACAGTATCATGTTAGACCCGCTCGACATCCATTGCTTTCCTCCTCTCTAAGGTTCTCATAGTCATCATTGTCACCGACGTCCCACTGGGTCATTATTGTCACCGATGTCCCACTGGGTGTGAGTTTTCCTTGCCCTTATGTGGGCCTACCGAGGATGTCGTGGTGGTTTGTGCAGCCCTTTGAGACACTAGTGATTTAGGGCTATATAAGTAAACATTGATTGATTGATTGATTGATAAAAGGCTAAACTTACAAAATTAATGTGATCAAATACCGGTTTTCTCAGATGTGTAAAATAAGCTCTAAATAAATAAAAAATGTTTGAGGTACTGTTGTGGAAATAACCTTGATTCTTTCAAAGTGTGAAAAAATTACACAATTTTTGTATTTCATACATTTTTATTTCAGTCTCATTGAGGTATTTCAAAACTGCAGTTTAATGTGCACAAAAATTGCATTTTCTTTTGTGTAATGTTGAAAAGTGATCCCTTTAACATTATTGTTGGTTAGGGGTTATCCTAAAATGTACTTCTCTCAATTTTCAAATATCTACCAGTCGTATTTTTAATGCACTATGTCACAATACCATTTTGACTGGTTAGAGAACCCTAGGGGAATGGCTTGTTTGGTAATGTTCCCCCTAAATTATATGATGGCAACTATGAGTTAATATAAAACATTGGTAAACTGTGTATTGTTTCCGTTATTCAAGACCGAGTTCCTCGTGAACAGAAGAGCATGCGCTGACTAGGGTCTGGTAGCTTGGTTCCAGATTACCAGGGGCTTATTCAAATAGGTGTATGAGGGACCATGTGATTCAATGGTAGTATTTTACACTTTGTCTCATATTATATGAAATCTAAGCCATGAGACATGTTAGTTGACTTGATATCCTGTGTATGATAAGCCCCTGGTAGCAGACCAGGGTTTGGCCTAATGTTTAGAGAGGAAGATTCCGGTTGGTCGACGGCTCTTCAGTCAGGCAGGCATGAGGAGGAGCTTCTCAGGGGATGAAGAGCAGAGTCCGCCCCCATATCATGTTGAAGGGCCAGCTCAGCCCCAACTACGACTCCAAGTCCACCAAACCCACAATTCAGGTAACATCACACTGTTCACGGCGATGGGCCTTCTGGGGCATGTTGGCTGCAGGAGATAGCCATCAGATTTTTGGTCACATGGCCTTTCTCTGGAACTGGGTCTTGCAGATGCTGCATGTATGATCACTGACCTGTTTATTTCCACTATCCCTCATTGATAGCTTCTATGTTGGTAGTTGGCTTGTAAAAGGAGTTATTACCTCTTGCAAGACTCTTTCCACTCTGAAGTAAATCATATTTAGGGGTGTAACGGTACAACATAATTAAGGATCTGTATCAAGCTTGTTTTTAAAGTCATGGTTCGGTTCCTTGTCAGTACTGTACTTTTCAGCACTGTTCATCACAATCACTTTCTTTGGACTACGGGTTGAAAAACAAAGTTTAGTGTGTGAAACACTGGATGTTGGGGAAATCTTATGGGGTTCATTGTGGCATTGACCACACCACCTAGCAGCGAGGAGGTATCTGGAGCTGGCTTGAAACCAAGTTTTTGTTCGTAACCTAAATTTAAAAAAATACAGAGACTAGTGATATGACAGACTGGTCATATCACTAAAAATACGCAAGGCGTGGCACTTGTCAACTACTGTACTTCGATGTAAAATCAATCTTCCTTTTTAAATACATTTTAATGCCATTATTTCGTTCTGGGCTCCCCTAAAACGATATCTAAAATAAGAAAAACGAAGTCCGAGATAATGAATATTGTATCAAAAACAATACAATAGAGCATTGTTTGGTGGGCCAAGCATATTTGGTTGGTGCTTATCTTACTAATCAGCCTGACCTAAGCCCAAAGTTTGTGTTAAATAAATAATCTTAGTGAAAAAAAATATATATTCAGTCTAAGCCTGGGCCCCAGAGAGGGAGTCCAGACTGAGGTCAAGGGAAAAAAACCACATAACCATAGCACACATAAACATGTGTAAAAGGGGGAAACATCAAATAACACAAATTACATTAAATACATTAAAAGAGCAGAGCTGATGCAACCAGCCAATTCTACACACAGCCACAAAAGTAAAACGCCAAAAAAACATACACACTGGTGGCTTCTGTGATGTTCCACGCCATCGTCTGCTGGGGCAATGCTCCCCCGAGGGAGCATTGCCAGAGACAGGAGCAGACCCAACAAAGCAACCAAGAGTGAAGTGAAGTGAATTATATTTATATAGCGCTTTTTCTCTAGTGACTCAAATCGCTTTACATAGTGAAACCCAATATCCAATGTTTACATTTTAAACCAGTGTTGGTGTCACTGGGAGCAGGTGGGTAAAGTGTCTTGCCCAAGGACACAACGGCAGTGACTAGGATGGCGGAAGCGGGGATCGAACCTGCAACCCTCAACTTGCTGGCACGGCCGCTAAACCAACCGAACTATACCGCCGACTCTACCCTCAGCCGCCCACCAACTCTCGGCCAGTGTCCAGTCCGCATGGATGAGCGAGAATACGTCCAAGGAGATCTTGGTGTCCAATACATTCTCATTCAGCCGAGACACTGTGAAGCGAGCCTGTCTCTTCATCCGCATCTCCTCCAGTCTCTCCAAATGGACTCTGGTGGGGTAGAGACCCAGCAGCTGGTCTTTACGGCCAAAAGGCCCCTGGGAGGCAGATCCAGAAGATCACAAAAAAGCACCACAGCAGTCATGAAAGTGCCACCATTTGTCACACAGTCCCAAATGGTGCCGAACCAAAAGGCAAAAAAAAACAAAAAAACATTGAAAACAAAAGGAACACAAAAGGATGACCCAAGAGCACAGAGCTCCTGCCAACAGCAACCCATCCATCCATCCATTTTCTACCGCTTATTCCCTTTTGGGGCCGCGGGGGGCGCTGGCGCCTATCTCAGCTACAATCGGGCAGAAGGCGGGGTACACCCTGGACAAGTCGCCACCTCATCGCAGGGCCAACACAGATAGACAGACAACATTCACACTCAAATTCACACACTAAGGCCAATTCAGTGTTTCCAATCAACCTATCCCCAGGTGCATGTCTTTGGAAGTGGGAGGAAGCCGGAGTACCCGGAGGGAACCCACGCATTCACGGGGAGAACATGCAAACTCCACACAGAAAGATCCCGAGCCTGGATTTGAACCCAGGACTGCAGGACCTTCGTATTGTGAGGCAGACGCACTAACCCCTCTGCCACCGTGAAGCCTGCCAACAGCAACCAGCATGGAAAAATAATAACCCTGTCGTAGACCCCCTGAAACCACATTGTAAACATATGAATCATAGTGTGGGACTTAAAAAGACTTCATAGAGTCTTTATCGTTAAATCCATAACATAAGGGAAAAATCTAAATACGGTTTCTCTCGACTATTTCTCTGGAGCAATTTTCTCAATGGCTGCTGTGTCCAAGCATGCCGCCAAACATCCATCCATCCATTTTCTACCGCTTATTCCCTTTTGGGATCGCGGGGGGCACTGGTGCCTATCTCAGCTACAATCGGGCGGAAGGCGGTGTACAGCCTGGACAAGTCCCCACCTCATCGCAGGGCCAACACAGATAGACAGACAACATTCACACACTAGGGCCAATTTAATGTTGCCAATCAACCTATCCCCAGGTGCATGTCTTTGGAAGTGGGAGGAAGCCGGAGTACCCGGAGGGAACCCACGCATTCACAGGGAGAACATGCAAACTCCACACAGAAAGATCCCGAGCCTGACAGTTAGTCATTAAAAAATAAACTAAAGAAAATAAAAATGGCATGTCAAACAGACTACAGACTACTCCATGTTGTCGCCACTGAACAAAAACACACAAAACCTTGGCAAAACTGTCCTTGTCCAGACAGGGAAACAAACACATTGACATTTTGTACCTTACTGAAGTCCCCAAGACTAACAAGAGTCCTTAGTTGCTGATGGCCTGTTCACAGTCCTCCCAGGGATGACTCTGCAGTAGCTCTGTGGTTTGGGCTTTAAATGTCGTCAGTTCCCTTTCCCTCTCCTGGAGCCTGTCCTGGGGGCACTCCATGGTGCGCCTCAGCTCGTTGTTCTCCTCCAGACAATTCCGGACCATCTTCTGCTCTGCCATACTCCGCAGGCCCTAAATGTTGAACGTCTCATACCTCTTCGAAGTCCTACTGGAGAACCTCCTCACCGGCGCCGCAGGGTCCCCGTTGTCAACAACTCTACCACACATACTGTACACACACGCCAATCTGACCACCGCCATCCTCCTGAGCCTCTCCAAACCAACCCATAGCTGCGCACCACAGTCGATGAAATGCCAGTCAGCATCAAGGAGATGAAGTCTCCTGGTGTGATATTTGCACCAAATGTACTGCATTCCGCGAGGAAGTAAAAAACATTATGATTTAACACATAAAAAATTGGAACCTTAAATGCCAGCATTGCTAGGAAGGTGTTTTAAAAGCCTAGAAGGATGCCTGCACTGTTAAAGAAGCTGTCCCAATGCCAGCCACAAATTAATTTCCTATCACCGCAGTATTGGAAAAGTGCAAAAAGTTGCCTTTTACCATTGGGGGAAAAAAAATATTGTGCATTTCTAATATATGGTTGGAAAAAAAAAAGTTTTTTTCTGTCTAGCTATTAGCTAATCTTAGCCAGTGAGACGCCGAAAATATCAGCAAAGAGACTGCTCGAATCTCAAAAAAAATTGTAAACTGGGGCACTCCTGAGTCAAGGCCAACACTGTGGTATATTGAAATTACCAGCATTTGTTTTGATTCAAATGTACAGGATTTAAATAAAATTCAACACATGACTGCGTGGGTTCTTTCTGCGTACTCCGGCTTCCTCCCACCTCCAAAGATATGCACCTGGGGATAGGTTGATAGGAAACACTAAATTGGCCCTAGTGTGTGAATGTTGTCTGTCTATCTGTGTTGGCCCTGTGATGAGGGGGCGACTTGTCCAGGGTGTACCCCGCCCACCGCCCAAATGCAGCTGAGATAGGCTCCAGCTTCCCCCGCGGCCCCGGGTGGTAGAAAATGGATGGATATGGATGTCATCTGTTACAGCTGTACCTGATTATTTTCAGCCCTGCATAAAAACAGGGGACCCATTTTCCAAAAACAACTTTTCTTACAACTTGGCACCTGTTTTTATGTATTTGGAATCCAGCCTAAGTCCCGAAAATTTGAAATCAAACCATGGAGGAATGGCCAGAGATATTTATAAAACAATCTTGCCTTCCTTCTCACTTCTTTCAAACAAGCTGCTAAATGCTATCAATGATGTTTTTCTCAATTGTTTCGTCAGCGGTTATATCTCAATATATAGTAAATTACCAGAAAGTGCTTTCATTAGTCTGTCATTGCATTCCGAATCTCTAGACAATAAGTTCCTTCTTTTTTACTATCCATTTATAGTTGGGCACACTGGCTCGTAGCATTGTTTGAACTTATATCTGTCAGTACACTCGCAATGGAGGCACTAAAAAATGCAACATGGATGCTGGGAAGAAAACAGCTCATCCTAATGAGGCGGTCAGAAAGCAGCTTGAAAACCGCCTGTAAAACAATCTGTGCAACATTTTGACCTAAAAACGACCATTAGATGTTATGTCAACCACAAGGAAATGTTTTGAATGTAATTTTTTTTTTTTAACATGACCCCTTTAAGGTGCTCACAGATTGGAGAATACAGTGAGTGTACTATGTCTGGAGTCATCAGAGCTTCTACAGTTGCGCGCACTGCCACATTGCAATTTCCTGTGAATTTTTTGTGAAACCCTACAACTGGACACTTTGAGTTTTGACAAGCAGTAAAATAAAGAAGACAGTGGTGTGCATAGCCATTAAATGCCACAAAAGACAAGGATCAGGGAGTATTCCCAGGGAGCAGTACTCTATACCGGCTCCATGCAAAATCTTGCAGCCACTTATCGAATGGGCACATTAACCATGTCTGAAATTGTCTCAGAGGTCTAAAATTGTTTTGGATGTGAAACACATTGAAGAAAACATTTAATCCACAATTGGCTTGATCTTATTTTTATGTTATGCTTTGGTGGTAAAATGCAGATCGATGTCACTGTCAATGCGGGTCGGGCCGACCACTGTTTTGTGTGAAGCAAGTGCGCATTTAAAAAAAATATTTTTTGTAGAGTTCTGTGTGCACAGGCCTTTCGGATGTCCACTTTGAGTACACGCAGACCTCTGCGAACACCCTTACGCTTACATTTCGCCCAAGTATGTTTGAACTTTTTCGGTTAGAATCATAGTCTTACCTTGATTATCGTGGGGATTAGGTTCTGGACCGCTCTGTGGTAGGTGAATTTCCAGAAAATCGGTACACAATTTATTTTACGATTTATAGCAATATTATATATACTGTGTGCGTTAGACATCTTTACAAGCCCTAAACACACTATACAGGTTTCACACCCACTTAATAAACAATTATATGTTCTTAAAACACTTCATACACTCCAAAACCGACAACATTTTATTATACAAACCCCGTTTCCATATGAGTTGGGAAATTGTGTTAGATGTGAATAGAAACGGAATACACTGATTTGCAAATCATTTTCCACCCATATTCAATTGAATGCACTACAAAGACAAGATATTTGATGTTCAAACTCATAAAGTTTATTTTAGTTTTTTGCAAATAATAATTAACTTATAATTTCATGGCTGCAACACGTGCCAAAGTAGTTGGGTAAGGGCATGTTCACCACTGTGTTACATCACCTTTTCTTTTAACAACACTCAAGAAACGTTTGAGAACTGAGGAAACTAATTGTTGATGCTTTGAAAGTGGAATTCTTTCCCATTCTTGTTTTATGTAGAGCTTCAGTCGTTCAACAGTCAGGGGTCTCCGCTGTTGTATTTTACGCTTCATAATGCGGCACACATTTTCCATGGGAGACAGGTCTGGACTGCAGGTGGGCCAGGAAAGTACCGCACTCTTCTACTACAAAGCCACGCTGTTGTAACACGTGGTTTGGCATTGTCTTGCTGAAATAAGCAGGGGTGTCCATGATAATGTTGCTTGGATGACAACATATGTTGCTCCAAAACCTGTATGGACCTTTCAGCATTAATGGTGCCTTCACAGATGTGTAAGTTACCCAGGCCTTGGGCACTAATACACTCCCATACCATCACAGATGCTGGCTTTTGAACTTTGCGCCTATAACAATCCGAATGGTTATTTTCCTCTTTGTTCTGGAGGACACCACGACCTCTGTTTCCAAATATAATTTGAAATGTGGACTCGTCAGACCACAGAACACTTTTTCACTTTGCATCAGTCCATCTTAGATGAGCTCGGGCCCAGCAAAGCCGGTGGCGTTTCAGGGTGTTGATAAATGGGTTTGGCTTTGCATAGTAGAGTTTTAACTTGCACTTACAGATGTAGCGACCAACTGGTGTTACTGACAGTGGTTTTATGAGGTGTTCCTGAGCCCATGTGGTGATATCCTTTACACACCGATGTCGGTTTTTGATGCAGTACCGCCTGAGGTATCAAAGGTCTGTAATATCATCGCTTACGTGCAGTGATTTCTCCAGATTTTCTGAACCTTTTGATGATTTTACGGACCGTAGATTTTACGGACCGTAGATGATAAAAATTCCTTGCAATCGCTCGTTGAGAAATGTTGTTCTAAAACTGTTCGACAATTTGCTTACAAAGTGGTGACCCTTACCCCATCCTTGTTTGAGAATTACTTAGCATTTCATGGAACCTGCTTTTATACCCAATCATGGCACCCACCTGTTCCAAATTAGCCTGCACACCTTTATAAATGGGTTGTACTTGTATAGCGCTTTTCTACCTTCGAGGTACTCAAAGCGCTTTGACACTACTTCCACATTTACCCATTCACTCACACATTCACACACTGATGGAGGGAGCTGCCATGCAAGGCGCCAACAAGCACCCATTATCAGTATTTATTGCCACTTTTCCCAACTTCTTTGTCACATGTTGCTGGCATCAAGTTATAAAGTTAATGATTATTTGCAAAAAAACAATTTTTTTATCAGTTTGAACATCAAATATGTTGTCTTTGCAGCATATTCAACTGAATATGGGTTGAAAATGATTTGCAAATCATTGTATTCCGTTTATATTTACATCTTAACACAATTTCCCAACTCATATGGAAACGGGGTTTGGAAAACTTTAATGGGTCATCAAATCTAATTTGATTCAATGATACTTTAAACTATGTGATGCACGTACACCAAGAAGCAGAGTATATATTTTGAAACATAACCATTAATATTTTGAAACATTTAATGCCACAGTAATAAATAAATAATAAATGGGTTGTACTTGTATAGCGCT
This sequence comes from Nerophis ophidion, assembly GCF_033978795.1. NCBI lineage: Eukaryota > Metazoa > Chordata > Actinopteri > Syngnathiformes > Syngnathidae > Nerophis > Nerophis ophidion. The sequence continues at coordinate 42,848,652 of NC_084618.1, forward strand.
TTTCTACCTTCAAGGTACTCAAAGCACTTTGACACTACTTCCACATTTACCCATTCACACACACATTCACACACTGATGGAGGGAGCTGCCATGCAAGGCGCTAACCAGCACCCATCAGGAGCAAAGGTGAAGTGTCTTGCTCAAGGACACAACGGATGTGACCAGGTTGGTACTAGGTGGGGATTGAACCAGGGACCCTCGGGTTGCGCACGGCCACTCCTCCACTGCGCCAGGCCGTCCCAAATACAATATTGTTTAATTTGGGAGTCCCTGGTGGTGTATTTAATATTTTTCAGTATTTCCACCGATGTAGAGCATTGTGTGACACTTGCGACTTTTGTTGTATTCCATCATCACCTATTAGGGTCATACTAATACTAAAACCAAAGTAGTTTCAAACGCTAGAGCTGACGGAAAATGGATGATTCCTTTATGTCTGGTATATAGTATTTCAAGCACTATTCATGTTATAACCAGCTAGCTTTGGAGCTTCTGTGTCATCAGCTTGTAGGTGATGTAGCTTAGTTAGGTGATAAGCAATATACAAATATATACAAACCGGTATTCCTGAATCAGTTTAAAGGTATACTGACAAAGTAGTTTAGTGATCACACTAGATGACTGTGACAGGTTTGTGTCGTGGGGTCTTCAGGACCGAAGGATCACAGCAGGAGTTCAAGTTGACAATTATTTTTAATCTTTTTACACACAATATTTCTTCTTTTGTTTGTTCCCAAAAGGATTTTCTTTTCATTTTTAATTTTCACAACAGTTCATCTTCTTCGTTCACTCCCCAAGTCTTTTCAGTCTTAGTTCGTTCACTCACAAAGTTTTTAACTCGCTCAGTCCTCCCACAAGCCTTCTGGCGTCCTCAGCACCTCCTGGGTCCTTCTGGCTTTTCAGCCCCGCCCTGCAGTCACCAACGCTGCTAAAAAGAGACAGGTGATTAGATAACTCGTTCCAGGTGAGGTATCCACTCACCTGTCATCTTGCTTCCAGCCGGCTCCTGTGCATGCCATCGCCGGCAGGCGGCGCCTGACCACGCCCCGCCTCTCACAATGACACATTGTTCAAACGTCTCATTTATTGCTTTAATTATCATTTTTGCAGCAATAACTTTGGCACGGTAAATACAGGGAACAATCCATTAAAATTTGAGGATCTAATAAAGTGGCTAACATGGAATTCATTATTTGAGTTTGGAACTTAATGTTGTTTTTGCACTATCCTGTATGGCAATAACATTAATGCAATTAGGTTCATTACCATGAATTGATTAACGTGGACCCCGACTTAAGCAAGTTGAAAAACTTATTCGGGTGTTACCATTTAGTGGTCAATTGTACGGAATATGTACTGAATTGTGCAATCTACTAATTAAAGTATCAATCAATCAAAAGGTTACATTTGCTGCGTTTTACCCAATGAAAACAGCGCTAGAAAGACAGGATCTAGAAAATTAAAGTGCGCTGTCTTTATTTAACTGGGCAACACATGATTGGTGTATTACTGCTACCTCCTAGTGTAGCTAAAACAAAACCCATGTGACAACATGCAAATTATTTTATGTGATATGCATAATAAAGGTTTTTTGATAAAGAAAATATGTTGTACCTCTATCATGATTGTTTAAGTATACATGCGGTATGAGATTAGATGTAAGTATATAACAAACCGATTTTTAATAGCATTGATGTAGAATGGTGTGCGTGTAGGGCTGGACAAATATGTCAAAATTAATAATCATGATTTTTTATTTTCCCGTTGATATTGAAATCACAATAAAAACACTAATTATATTGAAAACATGAGTATTTATTGCACCACCAAAACTTAATTATAAATTTAATTTAAAAGAACAACAAATATAAATTAGAAACAAACAACAAGTCAAATAATAATAATAGTAACAGCCATGAATTTAAATAACAATATAACAATAATAGGCTCCAGCACCCCCTGCAATCCATAAGGGACAAGCGGTAGGAAATGGATGGATAACAACAGCAATCATTAAAAATGGCAATAGCAATTTAAACAACAATAACAATCTGTTTTTTTTTCATTCTTGTTTTTTTATCTTCAACACTTATTTTACAATCAGAGTGTGTGCTCTGTGTCAAAAAATAACTATAAAATGTTTAATCAAATAATGTGAATGTTATGATTGTGAAGAGGTGAAGTGTGCTCTGCTGTTCTCATCTTGACGTTTGAAGACTACTTGAGGCTGTTAAAACAAAAGGCTCAAGTTGCTGCTGCTGTCTTGTTTGTACATTGATCTAACATCAATGACGTTCACAACAACACAAGCAGATGAAATGTGTGTAGTGGTTGTGTGGAATGTTCTTTCTAGCTTTACCTTCGTAGTTAAGTCGCTGTTTCAGGTGGCCGTCTAGATGTTTGGTCACAGGTCAGGTGAATGAGTGGTAGCAGACAAATGATTTAACCAAACAAATATTCCCTCTCAATGACAGCATTTTATTCACATTTATGTCAATTTCTGTGATATTTTGCATTTAACAGCGCATTCTGTTTTATTGGCTAATTCTGTGACTGTTTTACGTCAAAATGGAAATATATTACTTTTTTGTTGAGTTTAGTGATTATAAATTAGGCATACTAGAGCTGAGTCAAATAAAAAGTACCAACCATTGTGACATACCAAACTTGTAGTTGACGTCATCTTTTTTCCACTGAAACGCTCACTCTTGCCTGTTTCACTCTTAAAAGCTCAGGTTTTTGCATGCACGTTGCCTGGACCTTTAATCTTTAATATTTTAGATTCTAATATTTTTTGTCATTGTGAGAAGCCATAATTTAATTCAAAATTCGATTAATAGTCCTGCCTTAAAAAAATATGTGTATTGCTCCAATGTGAGTGGTTGGACCTGGGCTGCTGTGTATTTGTTAAACGAGTAGATGCGTGACACGACAAACCCTTCCTTTCCCTCATTTAAAGCTGCTGTATGTAATCGAAAGGTAGTACTGAGACCCGCCCCATTTCTGCTTCAAACTGTCTGGATACACCCCACCTTTGCGCACACCTGGAGAAAAAAGGTCGATATTTGGAGTGAGTTACTGTCTCGCTCACCTATTTAACATTGCATCTGTTTTTTAATCGACGCACTGCCAATCAAATGAAAGCCAATCAAATCCAACATTACTGCGGACCTCTGGTAAATGTTGAGACAAATGTAGAGATATTCTCTCAAACTGCTATTGGTAACATATGCTAGCCTTTGGTGGTGTTTTTAGATATTTTAAAACAATCTGGAGCTGATGACGTGCAAAAGCTTTCATGTGTACCGTGTGGAAAAAGGCTGTAAGGAACCAAATGTACAGTGTGGTACCAAAAAATCTAATTACAAATACATGTACCGTTATACCCCTACACATCATAAGGAATGTTTTAAAATGTAAAATGTGATTGATTGTTCCTGGTCTTGATGTATTTCAGAATGACCTGTTATGTTTTCTTTTTTTTGTTTGTAGGCTCCCTCCTACGAATGAAAGAAGAGACAATGGAGGTGGATGAGTTCAACTTTTCACAGGGCACCTCTGACCAGGAGAGCAATGGCTCTGGCACCTACTATATCAAGCAGGAGCCCTAAGATCTGAAGATCGGAACAGGACAAAGAGGGAAATGACAGTTCTCTGCAAGGATCAATCCAAACTGAAATGGCACACAGAGATGCATATTTCCAGTGGAGAAGTAAGGTATTTTCTGCAGTCATTTCTAAGTGTGTGTACAAAGCCAAGTTTGGAAAAGCACCCAGGACTTGGTCACAAATGTTTGACCGCTCTTTTATCTTCTTTCTCGTGTCAACTGTTTGAGCATTAAAACCAATGGTAAAAATGTTTTTTTTTTGGTTCTGTTTTTTTTACCTTTTTCTGTGTAAGTGGAGCTCCTCTGTACTTAATGTCGCCCCAGACCTGTATAAACTGTGATTTTTGTATGGGTGGGCTGGGTCTTTGCTTGTGTTGATTTGTTTTCGGGTAGGTTAGCCACTGAACACGAACATTTATTTTAATAATTTGTCTGATATTAAAGGCTGGCACAAGTAAGAATAAATATATATATATATATATATATATATTCTGAATTCACACAGGACATAGTTGATCTAGTACTTGAATCATTTTTGTTTTTTTATGTTGATTTTGGTTGGTAGTAGGTTTTACACATGAATTTGGTGGCTGTGTGGTGAAAATATTGTAAATGAAAGTGGTTATATTTATATACTATGTCAATAATTATTAAACTAGAAGTGCAGGGTGTAGGTTGTGAAGGATGTTGGTCATAATACAGTTAAAATACAATGCTGCATAGAATAATCAAAATTGTCATGGAATATTTCTTCTGTAATCGTTTTTCAGAGAAACATTTTTTTTTTGTTCGGCCCTCAGTAATGTGTTTAATAATAAGATGTCCCCTGACTCACCTGGCATGTACCCCTCGGAAAAACGGAACATTGTTTTGCTTGACATATTATCAGTGCCACCAATATGCCATCTCTTTTTGCTCAACTTTTTCATCCTGTGCTATTGGTCTATTGAAGACACCCACCTGGTTAGTTTGCCAAAAGAGTTTGGAATTTTGATTCTCTCCTGCTTTTGAAATGTGTGAGCAACCAAGAAAATTGTCAACCGTTGACATTCAAAACAGAGGCCTCCATTGCACCATTGGTCGACTATGGTCGCCCAGAAATGGGAGTAGTTTTTACAGAATGTCATTCTTTTTGTATTGCTTTAGTTTCATAAATTCACCAAAACGTTGCCGTCATCATGACTCAATACTGTAGATGGGGCATCCCTCCCTCTCAAATACAAGAACCTGCAGTCACGCTTACTCCATGCCACACCTCACCATTTCAGATGACCTGTAGAGATGTTTCTATATACGTATTGTCACACACTTAATGGGGGAATCAATTATGAATAACTCTCGGATTGTTTTATTTAATTTTGGGGGCAGCAGTATGTAGAGCAGGTCATCCTGAGACTGAAGGGTTGGTGGTTTGAAACCTGATTCGTCTCTTCTCTACTTGTATTGTGTCCTTGAGCAAGACTCTTCATTAACCTTGCCTCAAGTGGATGAATACTGGTGTATGAATGTGAATAAATGTTTGGTGGTGGTTGGCCAGGCTGTTTGCTATTAATGAGCATCCAGGTTTCTGGCAGTCCACCCCAGAGAAGCTGTTGCTAGTGGAGTAGATTGCCACAAAAAAATGGGTTTAGTTTGTTCTATGATGGAACTTGTAACTTTAGTAATTATCTAAAATAAGTTATGCCATTGAAATTAATTTAAAAGTCATTGTTCCGTTCAGCCCCCCAAACAGCACAATTTCAACATGAAACAAACTTTTTGATAAGAAAAACAAACTTCTATTGACCTCTCCAGATCTTGTATGAAAAAATGCAATACAATACACTGTAGTAGTGTAGGGTTTCTCCTGCGAGCTGCTTCTCAGTCAACCACAGTATCAGCAATTTTTCATATTTTCATGGATGATATTTTCATTTGTAAATTATTCAAACACCCTTGGTTGGCACATTATAGTCTTTATCAACTTGTCCTGAATCAGTATAGAGGGGCAGAAGACTGCTCTTCTTTTGAAATCATAAAGTGGGGTAGCAATGTATTTTTGTTATTGAAGCAGCTGGTTGTTATTGTTATTTGCTGTTTGACACAATACACCACCCTCCATTTTTATATATTTTTTCTTTTATAGACTTTTTTTAATGAAGTTTGCTGAAACTTTCTTTTAGTTCGTTCCATCACAATACAACTGCTATAGAGCTTTTTGCTTTATTATAAAAATATTTGTGAATAATTGAAGGATTAAGATGTAAATTACTATTAACTCTCTTAAATAAGAGCACATGTCAGCAAGTGGATTAATTAGAAGTATTTATCTGTATAGACATATTGTATAGGGTGTCTGGACACATAGGCAAACATGCATATTTACAAGAAGTTACATTTTATATTGACGAACATTTTTTTAATATGATTTCCGACATTTATGATGCAAAGGTTGATTTATATGGCAAAATGTACGGGAAATCAATGAAATATCTTCACATTCAAACTGCAGTGTTTACCAAAAATTAATTTTGCGACCTGACACAAATACATTTGGGCCACCACATGCGCTACCTGTTTGCCCCTGCTCATAAACACATTGGAATGTCCTGTGAGTAGGCCATTGTTTTTTACAATAAAGTACAATAGTTAGCAGTATGCAACGTAACAGCATCTGAACACACCTCGTACACAATTGGTCTGCTGGAGTATAAAAAGATGTACCAGTGTCAGCAAATTAGCAACTTTTGTTGCTATATTTAGTTGGTATGCAGACCTCTCTCAAAGCAGTCACCAATATTATTGGAGACTGCTTTGGGGCCCTACCCCATCGAAACAAACACCAATGGCTGTCTTGGTAAAAAATACAAAATGAGGCGACAGAAGACCCATCCATCCATTTTCTACCGCTTGTCCCTTTCGGGGTTGCTGGAGCCTATCTCTGCTGCGTTTCGGGTGGAAGGCAGGATACAACCTGGACAAGTACAATTTTGTATATTTCTAAACAAATTTAACATATTTTCTGCGCTATAGAGCACACCAGTATTTAAACCGCAAATTTTAGACAGAATAAATATTGACATATATTAGCCGCACCGGACTACAAATACATATACTGGTACAAGATATTTTGTAAATGTTTATGAATTAGTTTAAAATGGCGCCTGTCACTAGGCAGTAAAACAGCTCATCAGACAAAAGAGAAGTCATCGTCAGGGACCCACTAGCTGCGTAGGGTAGCTCTCCAATCAGCTAAACAGACTCAATAACTCCACGGTGACGTTTTGGTGAATTTATGTAACTAAAACTATCCAAATAGAATGACATTGTAATTTGATGATACTAACACAATGAATGAAGAATCCTTTCGAGCAAAGACTCTATGAATGAATACTTCTCTTTAAAAGAACGAACCAGGAAGTACATTTTCAACTTGAAGCCCCTGCAGTGAGTGAGCTCGTTCAAAAGATGGCGCCGTAGCACAAAATATAATACACCTTTTCAGTGTCATGTATGAAAACTATTTCTTGAACACAATACATGGCTGTTAGCAAAGAAAAATCCATAAATTAGCTGCACTGTTTTATTTGCCGCGGGATTCAAAGCATGGGGAAACATTTGCATCTTATATTTCGGAAAATACATTTAGATTTTCATATGTTTGACCCTCATATTTTTTCCTTCCAACTTTAGTCCCTGCTCCTGCAGCGTCCACATGTGTCATTGCTCCCTGTGCAAATTAGATAGTGTAAATCATATTTTTTTCAATTAAAAAAATCATAGCAATGTATGTTTTATGTAAATACATGTTACTATGATACAAATTAGTTAACTGTTCATTGTAACAACAGGGTTGTGAATGTTTTACTCAATATACTTTTTAATAATGCTAAACAATTGAAGTAAAACATATAGAGCCCCCTTAAAACATTTGAACATTTCTCTAAAATACTGATGTATTTTTACGTTGTAGAATTATTCACACAACTTAATATTGAAAATTGTTCAACATGGATACCACTTAATCGCTAAGTGATTCCAATCATCATAGTATCATAGTTTTCACCGACTCCTTCTGCTTCAGTATGGTGGGGAATTGCTCTCCTTTGCCATATACCTGACGACTCAATTTAAGAGAATTATTTTCTCTAGAGTTGCCCAAAAAACTTAAGAATCATCATCAACATCATCATCATTTTTGTCAAAAAGCAATGCAATCAGTCTGGATTTCAGCGCTTTACCATTTCCATGAGTTGTATTGTTTATACAACAGCTGTGGGCCGAATGCAAAAAACACATTTTGTCAAAAAAGAAACTTGGTTGCACACGTAATTGTTACAAAACTCTGGAGTGTTTTCCAGTTTTGGTTAAAACTGTGAACCATATTTACATCGCAGTCAGTCCCAAAAATTCAGAAAGTTCTGGAGTGGTTGTTGCAGATGTCACTCCTATTTAGAGACCTCAGGCTGAGGATAATTCTAAATAAAATTTAGAGAAAAAATGTTATTGATAACTGCACTTGAATTAAGTCACAGACCGAAACTGAAATGTTACAAAAAGAATGCCATTATAAGATAATAATACTAACACAGACGTGTTTGCATATGAGCTAATGCTAACAATCTTAGCTTCATTGCATTACATTAGTACGTACAAATATGCATGAAAACACTCCTACATGTATCACATACGTGACGGATTAGTGAATAAGAATTGTTTCAGTAATAATGTAAAACTTATAAACATTGTTTGGAGTGATGAATGAAGAATCTATACGAGGAGAAACGCTATGGACTGCTCGAAGACAGAACAACATGTTTACTTCTGCTTGAAATGTCACTCTAAACAGAAGGGCACAGCAGCACCTGCAGCGAGCAATAAAGCTCGAACCCACGCAAGAAACGTTGCATCATGTTGAGGTATCAGAGGACAGCAGAGTAGCACCCGTCGTCATCGTTGTTGGCAGATTCACGTGCGTAAAGTTGACTATAAGCAATATGTAAATACAGTATACACAAACTGGTGTTTTTCGGAATTGGTTTCAAGGTCAACCGACTACGTAGTTCATGAATCCCCTTGGCCACATAATGACATACAGTACTGTGCAAAAGGCTTATTTATTACTTTGATTATCCCGGACGCAACAATCACCTTGACAAGGTATCAGGCAACAATCCAGTAAATCTTGTTGAGGATCTTTTAACCCACTAAAAATCAAATTTATAATATCAGTTCGGAGCCTAACTGTGTCTTTTTCATGGTCCTGTATGTTTAAAGTCATTGGAAATTCATGTAATGCAGTTTAATTCCATACAAACAATAGTTACGATGAAAGAATCTATAAAACAAAAATATGTACAGTACATTGTTTTTATTAAACTGGGTTATACATAACTGGTGTATAACTGCTACCTCCTAGTGCAGCTGAAACAACACCCAGGTGACAATATGCAAATAAAGAGACAGTTTATGAGACTTGATATGCAAAAAATATTGACTAACAAAAGGTATTATGATGAAGAAACTACAGTACTTCTGACATGATTGTTGCATATGTGATTACAAACAGATATTTAACAAGAATAATATTTAATAGCTTTGATGTGAACATTTTGTATACAAAAAATGGCTGTTTTTTACACTTCAATGTGGTAGGCGAAGATGACATTTTACATTATGTACAAAACAAAATGTTAACTCTTTGTGTGAAAAGTGTAGGGGAAAAGGGGAAATGACATTGGTGCTCGGTTTGTTATTTTGCAGGGTTATGCATAAATTACGCCACCCATCAACGTCGGTGGATTAGATTAGATGATTAGAAATGAGAAATAATTCCTTTTAACAGCACTCTACATGAACTGAAATTACCCTGTCAAGCAATAAACTGACCGTTCCAGGATTTGATCTACTCAGTAGAGGAATTGATTGGTATTGCATTCTTTCTCCTACAAGACATTGTAGGGTCCCGGTACACCATGGATGTCCAAATGTTTTCCACCAAGGGTCGATAAAGAACTAAGAAAATGTGGTGTTGGCCCGTTTTGATACTCTTCATATTAACATGACCAGTCAATATAAGCAGGTCTGTAGATGACTATATCCAAAATATGTCAAAAATTTAAATTCATTAATGTTCCTGATTATCGAAATACTGTATAAATATTGCACAGACCGATACATTTTCTCATTTGATTTTTGTCTAATTCAAAAAAAGTTTAATAATAAACAAAAATACCATTACTCAAGAATGCATGACTACTAGTCTCAAGTCTTCTATTTGTAGACGGACTACCATATATTTTTTTATTTTTTACAACTTTATTAAAATTATTCCAATAGGCCAATACTTCTATTTTATCTTTTTTTGCGTGCACCGCAAACCATTTTTTTTCTTGTAATGAATCATTCTTGGTAGTATTCTGGTGGAGACTGTTAAATGTTGTTCTATCCAAATGTTGTACTTTTTGCCGCTGCATTCGAGACCGAGTTTGTGAATTTTGGGCTTTGCAACTATGCTACTGTAGCTAGCGTGCCAGCAGAATGTGCGGATACTTTGTGACGCAATAGGGACATGCTTCAATAGACTGTTGCTAAAGAGCTAAATGACAATTTCATATGCAACATGCTACAACTAGCACATAGATTATATGATCATAAAGTCAAACAACTTGTTTCTCAGAACTGTGTAATGGTTTTCTTTTCAGTTTCAATTCCAATCCTTCTTGCTAATATTTGAAAGGATGCAGACTGTTCAATTTGTTTTTTTTTCTTTTTTTAATATCACAAATATCACACTGTTTATTTTGAATGTTGTTTATTTTTTGGCAATATCATCATAAAGTCTAAGAAATTACACTGCCAGTTGTTGCAAGAAGACTATGAAGACAGCTTTTAGAGATTTGGTAATAAGACAAAATAATTATTGATTCATGAAGTACATAGCTGAATTTCCCCTAGGGATCAATAAAGTACTTTCTATTCTATTCTATTCTATTCTATAGTGCATTACAACTGTTACCTGCTGCTACCCCCTCACTGGAAACACTCACAAAATCATCAAGTACATAATTCTTTTTTCTATTCAAAATATCCAAACAAAGCTAATACAAGTCACAACCCCCTTAACAGTAGATTTTCAGGGAGACATAACTTGTTTGTAGGCAATAGATCTCCTGAGGAAAAACATTCTACTTTTGAGCATCACAAGTTTCATACAAGACACAAATCAACACAATACTAAAAAGTATTGCTAATAAGTTTTAATTGATAATTTTCTTTGTCAGTAAATCAGTATAGCTACTAGGGGTGAGGGAAAAAATTGATTCGAATACGAATCGAATCGAATATGTTGTGCAATTCAGAATCGATTCTCTTTTTTATTTAAAAATCGATTTTTTTATTTTTATTTTTTTATTCATTTATTTTTTATTTTTTTATCAATCCAACAAACCACTACACAGCAATACCATAACAATGCAAACCAATTCCAAAACAAAACCTGACCCAGCAACACTCAAAACTGCAATTGAGGAGACACAAACACGACACAGAACAAACCAAAAGTATTGAAACAAAAATGGATATTAGCAACAACAGTATTAATATTAGTTATAATTTCAGCATAGCAGTGATTAAAAATCCCTCATTTACATTATCATTAGACATTTATAAATAAAATGAAAAAAAAGAACAATTGTGTCACAGTGGCTTACACTTGCATCGCATCTCATAAGCTTGACAACAAACTGTGTCCAATGTTTTTACAAAGATAAAATAAGTCATATTTTTGTTAAAACAAATTTACATTATTGCAATCAGTTAATAAAACATTGTCCTTTATAATTATAAAAGCTTTTTTTTTTTTTTTAAATATACTACTCTGCTACCATGTCAGCAGACTGGGGTAGATCCTGCTGAAATCCTATGTATTGAATGAATACAGAATCCCTTTGAATCGGATAGATATCAATTTTGAATCGAGAATCTTGTTGAATCAAAAAATTGATATAATCGAATCGCGACCCCAAGAATCGATATTGAATCGAATCCTGGAACACCCAAAGATTTGCAGCCCTAGCTGCTAAGTTTTAATTGCTAATTTGCTTTTTCAAGGAATCTTACCCAGACAATTTTGACTTGTTCCATTGGCAGATTTGTTTTCTCATTACAAGCAAAAATATCTTAAAATGAGCATTAAAAAAAAATCTGCCACTGGAACAAGTCAAAAATATTCTTGGTAAAATTTCTTGAAATTATAAACCTATCGTTAGGTATATTTTTATTAAGTTTTGTGTCTTGTGAAAATTCAGGTGCTCAAAAATAGTATTTTTTGCCCAGATCTATTGGCTAAAAACAAGTTCTTATGTCCCACTGAATAATTGCTATTTATGGCATTGTGCCATGTATTAGGTTTGTTTAGATATTTTGACTAAAATTGAGAAATATATGCTTGGTGATGTGAGTTTTTGCAGTGCTCCAAGATACACAAAATAATGCACAATCAATACTTGTACTACCTTGTATTAGTTGTATTTCATCGGTTGAAAGGGCTCTGTATCAATCAAGGAGTTTGACTTTGGGTGCTTGATTTAAATGAAAAAAGTAGTTTTTTGTATTTATTTTATAAACAATGTGTGCCCCGGGAGCCTTTTTCAGCATAAAGTTGTTTTTTTAATTAACGTTTGCATATTGTAAAAAAAAACATTAGTGACAAACATTATTTGATATTGCCCTAATTTGCTTTGTCACCTTCAACACAAATCAGTGATGTGGATGTTTTGTTCAGATATATTTGCATCTCCAATAAACAAAATGCATCCTAAAATTTGACTTTATGAGGCCCTCTGTGCAAAAAGTTTGGACATCCCTGTTGTGAAGCACTATTCATTTTTCTATGTGTTTTCATTTGACCTGCATTATGGATTGGGGATGTCCATTTCCAATTCTCACCGAGATGAGGACAAATCCTAACCATTTATCAGGACATTCATTGTCTTTGTTCCCTGGTGTAGGTATGGACTCACACAGTAATGCATGTCTTAATTATTGTATGTACAAATTATTTTTTCTGTTCTTGGATACTAACACGGGTCTTTTTATGTGGTGTTTTCCTCAGTTACAGTAGGTTGAAACCTTCTATTAATGGTGCTATATATATATATATATTTGATAAAAAATGGCTACATCTATTGGGATCACCAAATAATGTAAGTTGAGAATTATTTTGGATACAAATGTGCATATAAAACATGAGGTACATTATTCAAAGTTTGTACATGTCATATTGCTTCTCTGGTTTGATACATTTGTGTTTTGATAGTTGTTAAATAAAACATGTGTGAATCATTATATTGTTTACAAACCCTTTCTGCATGGCCGTGAGTATTTTTGTGGTGATTTTGGTCATGTTTACCTTTTACATTGAATAAAATACTGACTTCTAATCATGCGTACATTTTGTCCATTTCAAGAATGAAATTGTTTTTTTTTGCCTTCACTTACTAAAAACAGGTGTACGTTGAAATCCAGAAAACATGAGGAAAAAAATTCAGATGTTGCACGCACAAATTCCAGCACGTTTCTTTGTTACGTCGCAGTCAACTATGAAACAGATGTCTGTGTGGCCTGCCTCGATAACTGAACACAGGCTGGGGGGAAAATGGTTGAATCAGTTATAACAGGGGTGTTAAAGTCAAGGAATTAATTATCTATGGCCCCTGGGATGATATTTGATTAGTATTAGAGCCGGCCCGCAGGCCACAGCCACCGGCTGCTGTTTTGCACGCACCAATACTCCATTGGTGTTGGCACTAGAAATTTTCAAAATGGGGTACCAGGGACCCCATCAAGTAAATTTTTGGGGTCCCACTTTTTTGTAACCGTTTTAAAAACAAGTGACAAATGTATGCATTATCCTGTTACATCTTACATTCCCTATATTGTGTTTTGGAAGACGCTTATCATAAACATTACTTAATTCATAAAACATATTTTTTTAATAAAACACATTTTTATTTATATGTAAATGTATTTACATATAAATAAATAAATGGGTTGTACTTGTATAGCGCTTTTCTACCTTCAGGGTACTCAAAGCGCTTTGACACTACTTCCACATTTACCCATTCACACACACATTCACATACACTGATGGAGGGAGCTGCCATGTAAGGCGCCAACCAGCACCCATCAGGAGCAAGGGTGAAGTGTCTTGCTCAGGACACAACGGACGTGACGAGGTTGGTTCTAGGTGGGATTTGAACCAGTGACCCTCGGGTTGCGCACGGCCACTCTCCCACTGCGCCACGCCGTCCCTTTATATAAACATTCATTCACTTTCTCATTTCCTTCATGGATCTACCGCTGCTGGTATTATTTTCAATTTTTTTTCAGAATGTGTTTGTTCTATTTTTGACCAAAGTAAGACAAAGAAAAAAATCTGAAGTTGTCTTTATTTTTCAGTTTTAATGCCATGATTTTAATAGTCCAGTCCACGTGTGCACAGATTTTCCTCCATGCGGCCCCTGAGCTAAAATGTGTTTGACACCCCTGTGTTAGAAGGTGCAGATTAAGATGGGTGTTCATGGCCAAAACAGATAAGTGGGACCAGAGATATTGTAGTGCTGCACCTTGTGTAGAAAGATAGGCACTGCAATGATACGTAAAATTTTAGAAGAGGTGCGAAACTGATAACCGGCAACTAACAGATGTGATCAAAATTATTAAACCCCCACACAAGTTTGGTGTTGTAGCAAGTTGGACATGTATTCCATATTTTGTTTATAGCCATATCAAATAAAGATATGTCAAATAGACAAATGCAACTTAAATTGTAACACTATTTTACAAAATACCAAAAAATGACCTTTTTCTTAATATCCAATTGACAAAATGATTCAACCCCCTAGTTACATGCATCTTTAGTACTTAGTAGAACACCCTTTGGCAGTGATTACTTCCTTCAAACGTGATACATAACCGGACACAAGCTTCTTGCAACGATCAACAGGTATTTTAGCCCATTCCTCTTGGGCAAAGGCCTCCAGTTCATTCATATTCTTGGGCTTGCGTGCTGCAACTGCCTTCTTCAAGTCCCACCAAAAGTTTTCTATAGGATTTAGGTCTGGCGACTGTGAAGGACACTCCAGACAGAGTCTTCCAGCCCTTCTTCTGCAACCACTCTGATGTTGATTTGGAGGTATGCTTGGGATCGTTGTCCTGAGGCAGAGAAACAGCCCCAGAGCATGATTGACCCCCCAGCATGCTTAACAGTAGGCAAGGTGTTTTTCTCTTTGTAAGCTTCATTTTTTTCTCCTCCAGACATAACGTTGATTCATAGGCCCAAAGAGTTCCAGTTTTGTCTCATCACTCCATAGAACATTTTCCCAAAACCTTTGGGGTTTGTCCAGATGATTTTTGGCATACTGGAGTCTATTTTTCTTGTGCCTGTTAGTCAGAAGTGGGGTGCGCCTGGGAGTTCTGGCATGGAGGCCTTCATCTCGTAGTGCGCGCCTTATTGTCTGGGACTAAACCTGCGTTCCCCCCTCTGCAATGTCCTGTTGTAGTTCCTCAGCTGTTACCCGGGGGATTTTCACCACTGTACGCATCAAATACCGGACAGCATCCTCTTTCTACCACGCCCAGGTTGTGTTTCCACTGTGCCTTTAGCTTCAAACTTGCGAATTATGCTCCCAACTGTGTCTCTTGGAATGTGTAATGTCTTTGCTATTTTCTTACATCCATATCCTTTCTTATGAAGAGAAAGTACCTCCTCTCTTGACTTCTTTGACCACTCCCTGGACTTCACCATGTTGCAAATACACCATTGACCATCTACAAGAAGCTGAGCGTCAGTCTTTTTCAATCAGTTTAATTGTTGCTCGTTATGGTTCTAATCACATCTACAGGTGTTTTCAACACCTGATTGAAAAGACCTTATTCAAATTCTGTTCTTAAGAGTTATGATCTTCAAGGGGTTGAATAATTTTGTCAATCAGATATTAAGAGAAAAGACACTGTTTGGTATGTTACAGAATATAATGTTGTAATTCAAGTTGCATTTGTCTATTTAATGCATCTTTATTTGATATGACTATAAACAAAATACGGAATAAATGTCCAACTTGCTAAAACACCAAAATTGTGTGGGGGTTAAATAATTTTGATCACAACTGTACATATTGTGCAACTTACAGCAAAATATGTTCATACAGTAACCTGCTCAAACAGGATAGGAAAAACTATGACTCTTGTTTGAGTACTAAATTTATTATTACAACCCAGGAGAGCTTCTTGCATTAGCAGCCTTACTTGAAACAAAGACATGTCATTCCTCTTTCTCAGGTGCCATTGTGCGGTCTGTCTGACTGCCCAAGCACATGTGCTGGTGTCACAGGAACACATTGTGACAGCAATATATGGAAAAATGATTGCCTCGATAGAAGTCCTGACACATTGATTATGAAGTATTGATTGGCAACAATCAATCAATCAATCAATGTTTACTTATATAGCCCTAAATCACTAGTGTCTCAAAGGGCTGCACAAACCACTACGACATCCTCGGTAGGCCCACATAAGGGCAAGGAAAACTCACACCCAGTGGGAGGTCGGTGACAATGATGACTATGAGAACCTTGGAGAGGAGGAAAGCAATGGATGTCGAGCGGGTCTAACATGATACTGTGAAAGTTCAATCCACAATGGATCCAACACAGTCGCAAGAGTCCAGTCCAAAGCGGATCCAACACAGCAGCGAGAGTCCCGTTCACAGTGGAGCCAGCAGGAAAACATCCC
The DNA here is from genome assembly GCF_033978795.1 of Nerophis ophidion. NCBI lineage: Eukaryota > Metazoa > Chordata > Actinopteri > Syngnathiformes > Syngnathidae > Nerophis > Nerophis ophidion. The sequence goes on from NC_084618.1 coordinate 42,865,034, forward strand.
AAGCGGAGGCGGATCAGCAGCGCAGAGATGTCCCCAGCCGATACACAGGCGAGCAGTACATGGCCACTGGATCGGACCGGACCCCCTCCACAAGGGAGAGTGGGACATAGAAGAAAAAGAAAAGAAACGGCAGATCAACTGGTCTAAAAAGGGAGTCTATTTAAAGGCTAGAGTAAACAAATGAGTTTTAAGGTGAGACTTAAATGCTTCTACTGAGGTGGCATCTCGAACTTTTACCGGGAGGGCATTCCAGAGTACTGGAGCCCAAAATGAAAACGCTCTCTAGTCCACAGACTTTTTTTGGGCTTTGGGAATCACTAATAAGCCGGAGTCCTTTGAACGCAGATTTCTTGCCGGGACATATGGTACAATACAATCGGCAAGATAGGATGGAGCTAGACCGTGTAGTATTTTATACGTAAGTAGTAAAACCTTAAAGTCACATCTTAAGTGCACAGGAAGCCAGTGCAGGTGAGCCAGTACAGGCGTAATGTGATCAAACTTTCTTGTTCTTGTCAAAAGTCTAGGAGCCGCATTTTGTACCAACTGTAATCTTTTAATGCTAGACATGGGGAGACCCGAAAATAGTACGTTACAGTAGTCGAGACGAGACGTAACAAACGCATGGATAATGATCTCAGCGTCTTTAGTGGACAGAATGGAGCGAATTTTAGCGATATTACGGAGATGAAAGAAGGCCGTTTTAGTAACGCTTTTAATGTGTGGCTCAAAGGAGAGAGTTGGGTCGAAGATAAAACCCAGATTCTTTACCGTGTCGCCTTGTTTAATTGTTTGGTTGTCAAATGTTAGAGTTGTATCATTAAATAAAGGTCGGTGTCTAGCAGGACCGATAATCAGCATTTCCGTTTTTTTGGCGTTGAGTTGCAAAAAGTTAGCGGACATCCATTGTTTAATTTCATTAAGACACGCCTCCAGCTGACTACAATCCGGCGTGTTGGTCAGCTTTAGGGGCATGTAGAGTTGGGTGTCATCAGCATAACAGTGAAAGCTAACACCGTATTTGCGTATGATGTCACCTAGCGGCAGCATGTAGATACTGAAGAGTGCAGGGCCAAGGACCGAACCCTGGGGAACTCCACACGTTACCTTAACATAGTCCGAGGTCACATTGTTATGGGAGACACACTGCATCCTATCAGTAAGATAAGAGTTAAACCAAGACAGGGCTAAGTCTGACATACCAATTCGTGTTTTGATACGTTCTAATAAAATATTATGATCGACGGTATCGAAAGCAGCGCTAAGATCGAGGAGCAGCAACATAGATGACGCATCAGAATCCATCGTTAGCAATAGATCATTAGTCATTTTTGCGAGGGCTGTCTCCGTGGAGTGATTTGCCCTGAAACCGGATTAAAAGGTTTCACATAGATTGTTAGACGCTAAGTGTTCATTTAACTGCTCCGCAACAATTTTTTCGAGGATTTTTGAAATAAAGGGAAGGTGAGACACCGGTCGGTAGTTTACCATGAGGTCAGGATTGAGGTTACGTCTTTTAAGAAGAGGATGAATAACCGCTTTTTTGAATGCTAGGGGAACAGTGCCCGAGGAAAGTGATAAGTTTATAATATTTAGCATTGATGGACCTAATAATACAAATAGCTCCTTGATCAGTTTCCCATGAAGTGGGTCAAGTAAACATGTTGTTTGTTTTATTCCATTTACACGTTGTAACAATTCCTCTAAAGTTATTTCCTCAAAACAAGAGAAACTATTTTGGAGGGCCGTATTCGCCGTATATACAATCGTGTCAGTGTTAATAGAACCCAGTTGTAGCATAAAACGAAGTGAATTAGGTATTAATTAAAGATTAAAGTTGAATGTGAAAATTATTTAATCTTTTAAACGTAAACGGACCAAAATATAAAACAAAATACGAAAGACTTGACTCTTGTTTTATTACTCAATTTACTATTAAAACCCAAGAAAACTACCTGTTGTAGCAGCTGTACTTGACAGGAAGTCGGGAAATTCCTCCACTACGTCCGGTGCCATTGTGCTGCAACCACCGGCTGTTCCAACTGTCTGCCCGACTGGTCAAGCTGGTGCTGGAGTCCCAGGAACACATTGCCACAGCTATAGGTAGCAAAAATGATCGCTGAGATCTGGGGTCAGCAATCCATGGCTCAAGAGCCGCATGCAGCTCTTGAGCGCCGACCTAGTGGTTCCCTGGAACCTTTTTAAAAATGTATGAAAATGGAAAAAATATATATTTTTGTGTTAATATGGTTCCTCTAGGAGTACAACCTTCTTAACTGTTAGAAATCCGACCGTTTATGTTATATATGCTTCACTGATGAGAGTTTTTGCATATTTTAGTAGAGCCGTGTTTTATGCCACTTCGTTTGTCTCATTTTGTCCACCAAACGTTTTATGCTGTGCGTGAATACACAAAGGTGAACTTTGTTTATGTCATTGACTTGTGTGGAATGCAAACTAAGCATATTTGGTCACTGCATAACTACAAGATAATCAGTGCTAACATGCTATTAAGGCAAGCTGTATGTACATATTGCATCATTATGCCTAGTTTGTAGGTATATTAGTGCTCATTTATGTTCCTTAGTTCTTGTTTAATTAATTAATTTAAAATATATACTTTGATTTAATTTATGTAATTTAATTTGTGTAATCCATTACATTTTCATTAGTTTAATTGATGCAATTTAATTTATATTTGCATTTCTCATGGCACATTATCTGTATGTAATATTGGCTGCATTTCTCATAGTTGTTTGTGTGCCATGTTGTTCCAGACTACAGCAAACGTTTTCCAGCTTGCCAAAAAATCGTGATAAATACATTAGAAGAAGACTTTTTTTTTTATTTGGACACATGCATCTATACCTTTGGCCATTCTAAGCCAGTAAGTTCCAGGAGTTATGGTTTTTGAGGAAAAGTTTAGTGTGTGCTTGCTCAGTTGGGTAGTAAGTGATGTGCGATACTACTGATTTTCTTTCCAATCCGATACCGATTATAATTCAAGCTTTGATTGATTGAAACTTTTATTAGTAGATTGCACAGTTCAGTACATATTTCGTACAATTGACCACTAAATGGTAACACTCCGAATACGTTTTTCAACTTGTTTAAGTCGGGGTCCACGTTAATCAATTCATGGCTGGTATCGGCGATGCTGATCCGATATAAATACTTAGTGCAAACATACATAATATTTCTGCTAAAATATATAAAGTTGTATATTTCCAATAATATGTCTTATAGTATAAGGAATACAATTAATTGTTATTTATTTATTTATATTGTTGTTTATTTATATTGAATAACAATATAATGTGCTGTAATAATCCATAAAGAGAAAATAAATGATAAAAGGACACGAAAATGATATTTCAAACCATAAAAAAATTAAATTTGTAAAACGATAAACGCAGTAAAATGCATGTATTATAAGGAACTACCATTAGTATGAAAATTAATTCACAATTCAGTTACATGAACATATTAACTTGAAAATACTGCACATGTAAATAACACTCAACTGAAGCATTCAACATTGACACGTTGCCTCATTCATAAGTTTAGTTACTTGTTTGCACCGTGCTCCTGTAGTGATATACTTTGTCTCAAATAACTCAAGTATCACTTTTGATTTCAAGAATCAATATTACAGCATAAATATCTAGTATCGGCGGTATCAGTATTTCAGTGTCGATCGATATCTCTTTTTCATGGGTAGCGCTTTATGAAAAAACAACGGCACACAACTAAAGTTCCAGTATCCTCACCTTGCCTAATGAAAATTTGTGATTTATCACGAAATATATTGGCATATAGTGATGAAAGCTTTTCCCTAGCTCATTTGAACCTTGTTTTTTTTTTCCATTTTCGGTATTGACGGCTTTTGTTGCGCTTCTCTGTATTTAAATCCCCTTTCCTCTTACAGTTTGGTCACATGGTTTCGGCCCATTTGTTGTTTTGTTTTGCTGCGCATTCTCTGATGCACTTAAATTTTTTAATGAATTCTAAATATTAAATAAATGTGATCAAAAGTCCGCTTACATCGGAGCCTATGGGAGCCGTTCAATTCTGCCTATAGTGTAACGATCTGTCACTTACTTTCTGATAGTTTTTCGTGTTTTGTACTTTGTTTCCTGTTCAGTGCTCTTATTTTGTCATACTTCCTGTTTACTCCGCTGAGCACTGTTTTTGTCACACTCGCCGTTGATTGGCAGCGGTCCTCAGCTGCGGTCAATCAACATAGGTCTATTTATGTTTCACTCGAGCACTCCTCAGTGCTCGAAGTTAAACCTATGTTGGGAACATCTCCATGCAAGACTGCTTTCTGTTTATATCTTTTACTTTGATGAAATTAAAATCATCTTACCTGCTTTCTGCTCTCCTGGATTTTTGCATACTTGAGGTCACACAACTGCAGCCATGCGACATCCCAACAGTAACTTCGAGCCAGAAGATTGTGACCTCGCGAGAATCCCTGTCGGCAATCTTCAGCCGACGTTCTGGACCGCACAATTCCTGGAAGACTTGAAGGCCAGGTTTGTGCGGTCCCAGCCTACAGACGCGGACCCTCTCCCCGCGGCAACGCCACCGGCTTCGGCTCTCCGACCGGCGCGTCCGCCACTTCCTGCATGCCTCGCGGCTCCCGCGGCAACGCTACCGGCTACGGCTCTCCGACCGGCGCGTCCTCCGCCGCCATCCTTCCTCTCGGCAACGCTGCCGGCTACGGCTCACCGACCGGCGCGCCCGCCTCCTCCTTCACGTCTCGCGGCTCCTGCGGCTCCGTCGCCGACTGCGGCTCTCCGACCGGCACGTCCGCCGCCGCCATCCTTCCCGTCGTCTGCTGAGCTGCTTCTCCCTGCTCCTACGCAGCTTCCAGCGGCTGCTCCCCGGCTGCTCTTTTTGCCAGCTCCCGCTCTCTTTTTTGGTTCGCCGAGAGCTCCAGTGGAGCCCACAGTGAGGTCGCTTTTGTCCTCCTGCTGGGACTTGGCACGGGACGTGTCTTCGTCCCTCCTCCTGGTCCCCTCCCGCCCGTCCCTGGTTTTCGCACCGGGGGACTCCGACGAGCAGGCACGTTTTCCCGCATGTGTGAACGGTGTCTGGCAGCCACCTAGTGGAGGGGGGCCCACTATACACTGCGGTGCAGCCAGGCACACACCGCTGTCATCCCCGCCAGCGTCTCCTTCCACGGAGACATCTACGTCCCTGGCGGGCTTTCGCACAGCTCCAACGCCGGCTCCACGCCGAGCCCCAACGCCGGCTCCACGCCGAGCCCCAACGCCGGCTCCACGCCGAGCCCCAACGCCGGCTCCACGCCGAGCCCCAACGCCGGCTCCACGCCGAGCCCCAACGCCGGCTCCACGCCGAGCTCCAACGCCGCCAAGAGCAGCACCACGCCGGGCTTCGTCACCGCCGGCATCCGCTATTCCTCGGCCAGCATTTGCTGCTCCTCGCCCGGCGTCATCTGCCGTTTTCACGCCGCCGATGACATCTGCAACAATCACGCCTCCGATGACGCCTGCCGCTTCAACACCGCCGATGACGTCTGTTGCTTCCACGCCGTTGATGACGTCTGCCGCTTTCACGCCGCCGATGACGTCTGCCGCTTTCACGCCGCCGATGACGTCTGCCGCTTTCACGCCGCCGATGACGTCTGCCGCTTTCACGCCGCCGATGACGTCTGCCGCTTTCACGCCGCCGATGACGTCTGCCGCTTTCACGCCGCCGATGACGTCTGCCGCTTTCACGCCGCCGATGACGTCTGCCGCTTTCACGCCGCCGATGACGTCTGCCGCTTTCACGCCGCCGATGACGTCTGCCGCTTTCACGCCGCCGATGACGTCTGCCGCTTTCACGCCGCCGATGACGTCTGCCGCTTCCACGCCGCCGATGACGTCTGCCGCTTCCACGCCGCCGATGACGTCTGCCGCTTCCACGCCGCCGATGACGTCTGCCGCTTCCACGCCGCCGATGACGTCTGCCGCTTCCACGCCGTTTATGACGTCTGCCGCTTCCACGCCGGCACCAACATCTGCTCCTCAGCCGCCTCCTGCAGAGGTATCTGTTTTGGCTGCAGCCCCAGCCGCTTTGTCTGCTGTCTCCGGGCCTGCTTCAGCGCGCCCGCCTCCACGTCAGCCGCGGATGTGGCCGTGCCCTGGGCGTCCTCCTCGCGGGATGCACTCGTCTCTTTTTCGGCCAATGATGTGGCTGTTCCGTGGCCGCCCGCCCCGCCAGTTCCAGCGGCGCTCTACGCGCCGTCGCCACCTGACTTTCCCTCGCTGGCTGCGGGGACACGAGGTTTGGCGACCTTCCACCAAATCCTCCTTCCATCCTCCCTTACTTTGTGGACATTTTTTTCCATTTTTCTTTTCCAGGGAACATCTGGTATCTGTTCCTTGAGGGGGAGGTCCTGTAACGATCTGTCACTTACTTTCTGATAGTTTTTCGTGTTTTGTACTTTGTTTCCTGTTCAGTGCTCTTATTTTGTCATACTTCCTGTTTACTCCGCTGAGCACTGTTTTTGTCACACTCGCCGTTGATTGGCAGCGGTCCTCAGCTGCGGTCAATCAACATAGGTCTATTTATGTTTCACTCGAGCACTCCTCAGTGCTCGAAGTTAAACCTATGTTGGGAACATCTCCATGCAAGACTGCTTTCTGTTTATATCTTTTACTTTGATGAAATTAAAATCATCTTACCTGCTTTCTGCTCTCCTGGATTTTTGCATACTTGAGGTCACACAACTGCAGCCATGCGACATCCCAACATATAGAGCCCCTAAAAAAACAACCAAACACCTCCATTAGGGTTTTATATACATGATGTAATACATGTTATTTTTACGTCCAACCGGCAAAGTTCCATCGTTAAGAAAAAGATACCAACAGTTGTTTGAATTATTTAATTCCATCTTAAAAGTAATTTAAAAGGATGGTTAACAATGAACAATAAAACAATGATAAATGAATGTGCAATGAAAAATTTAAAAGACAAAAATCAACTAAAATAGTTCTCAGCTCTTTCCATCAAAGTTGTTCGAGCTACCTTTCTTTGCTGGGGTGGAAGAGGAGACCAGAAGGTGGCCGTGCCCCTTGAACTCTTCTAGCTTGGCTACGGCCCTGCAACTCCTGCTCCGGTATTTCCTGGGACGTCGCCGTGAGGAGAGCAGAAGGGTGCAAACTTGTCATAAACAAACACGCCCACCAGGGAAAGAATTATTAAGCTTTTCTTTACTTGCCATATTTTTTTAACTTTGGCGTTAAGCCAATATCTCCCGTGGGCATGTGCTCGTCCTGGCCTACTGCCGTCTGGTTGATGTGCGTCGGCACTCCAGTGCGTTGTTCTACGTCACTCTCTCGACCCCTTCTGCGTCCCAGCACGTTACTCACAAGTGGCGTGTCCATGCTCGTGACACCTTTTCTGCCCTCCCTCTCTCTCTGCTAAGTAGCAACTCCCACCAGTCCCCTTCTCCAATCACATTGCCTGAGTGTTAATTTCCCCATCCGTCTCCAATCAGTCCACAAGCGCATCTCGTGTCGTCCTGGCCAGTTCCAGCTCCTAAAAGGCTAAAGAAGAGGTCCAGTTTGTTGGATCATATCCTCAGCCATCTACTTTTCAGTTGAGAGGCATGATTTATTATACACAATAAACTTGCAGGGAGCAGGGAAGCGAGGAAACAGCAGAGCACTCAATGACGTCAACATTGGTACATAAGCTTGTGATCGCGGCGTCACTATAAATAGTTTGTTTGCTTTAGTGCTTACAATAATTATAAGACTAATACTTGTCAATATTCAAGTCACAAAATGTAAATGGAGTATTATTGGCGCTTTTTGAAAATGTATTTATTGGATTTTATGTACATAACAGTGGAGGTACCAATGGCTTTTATTTACGATTATTTCATATTTAGAATGCATTTTTAAAAAAATGCATCCATCGGCATGTCTTTCATAATGATTGTGAACGATAGGCAAAATTCCCCAAAATGTGCAGTTCCCCTTTAATGGAGGTGTTTGAATGATTTTTTAGGGCTCAATAGGTGGAATAGAACGACTTTTATAGGCTCCATTGTAAGCTGTTTTCGTCCGCATTTATTTAATATTCATAATGCATAAAAAAATTCAAATATATGTGTTCTTGTTTTAAAAAAGGATTGTGAATGATAGGCAAAATTACCCCAAAAAAGTGCAGTCCCTTTTTAAGTTTCCTGTCTTGACGCTTTGAAGTTTACTTCGTCAACCAGTATACTTGCCTTTTACTGTCATGATCCAAGACTTGGATCATGTCATGTTCTGCTTTGTTATCAAAGCCTGTTTTGTATTTGACGTCTTTAGTCCTGGTGGCACGTCCTGTTTTGTTTCGGTTGCCTAGTTACGCATTTAGTGTCACCTGTTTCTTGTTTTTGATCACGCGCACCTGCCCCTGAAGATTTCTGTCCCTATATATGCCTGTCTTTGTTTGCCTTTCGTCCTCGGAATATAGTTTGCTATACGCAACAGATGACGTCGCATTCCTGCATGGTGGTAAAAGACTTTTGTTATTCGATTAGCTTCCATGCTATTTTGTGTGTTTGCTTGTCCCTAGTTTACATAGTAGCGCTTTTTGTTCATTCTAGCTCCCACGCTAGTTTTGTTGGTTTTTGTTAGTGCCTTTGTGCCAGTGTCTTTGGTTCTTAGTCTGTTCTTATTGTGTCAATAAATCATTATCCTTACCCTCACTCTGTGTTCCATCCTCCGCTGCACCCACGAGAGAACAACTATTCACCACGATGCCAGCTAGACGTCACATTTACAACCTTACCATGTTAGTTCTTGGTCCAGATGTCGATGCTCCTCTGCACCAGCGGGTTGTGCTGCAGCAATTAACACCTTTTGCAAAATTGTGTGATGATGAAGTTTGATATTCCTCTTCTTTGTTCAAAGGCATCTCTCGTGTTGGAGCTATGACTCATGTCAGTCCACTTGGTGCAACAGCTTTTCAAGGTGTGAACACTAATAACTGCAGACGAATGAACAGATTTATTTAGATGCAGGTGTCAGCTTGAAGTAAAAATTTAGAGGGTAATTGCATTTTTTTTTTACTCAGAATTGAGTTGTTCAGAACAACGGGATTGGAGCAGGTCCCCTAAGGCAGTGGTTCTCAACCTTTTTTCAGTGATGTACCCCTGGTGAATTTTTTGATTAAAGTACCTCCTAATCAGAGCAAAGCATTTTTGGTTTGAAAAAAAAGAAAGTAAAATACAGCACTATGTCATCAGTTTCTGATTTATGAAATTGTATAACAGTGCAAAATATTGCTCATTTGTAGTGGTCTTTCTTGAACTATTTGGGAAAAAAAGATCTAAAAATAACTAAAAACTTGTTAAAAAATAAACTAGTGATTTAATTTATAAATTAAGATTTCTACACATATACCAATCAACTTAAAATGCCCTCTTGCAATAGAGATCCACCTAGATTCATGAACTTGATTCTAAACATTTCTTCGCAAAAAAGACATTTTTAACATCAATATTTATGGAACATGTCCACAAAAAAATCTAGCTTTCAACACTGAATATTGCATTGTTGCATTTCTTTTCACAGTTTATGAACTTACATTCATATTTTGTTGAAGTATTATTCAATAAATATATTTAAAGGATATTTGAAATGTTGCTATTTTTAGAATATATTTTTTTAAATCTCACGTACCCTTTGGCATACCTTCAAGTACCCCCAGGGGCACGTGTACCCCCATTTGAGAACCACTGCCCTATGGTGCATACACAATTTAGTGATATAAATAGTAAAAAAGATAAATAAGATATGTATCTATATACATCCACACACACACACACACATATATATATATATATATATTGTCAAGCCGGGACATGGATTTGGGTTGCTTCTTTGATGCAGAGAGGATTTGGAACAAGTCAGGCGTGGATGTGAGTACATGATGAATTTATTAATACGCTAAATACAAAAATAAGCAAACAAAGGGCGCTCACAAGGAGGTATAATACTAGGCTACAAAATACAAACAGGAAACAAAAACACTTGCTCGATGGCATGAATAATAGTACAGTAAGCTATAAACAAAAACAGCACGATGGCATGGCTATAAACAACTAAAACAAAACACTTACTGTGACCAAAAACAAGTGGCATGAAAAGCAAGGAGCGTGGCAGGTGATCGAGGGCATGGAGGATGAGCAGCATAGGTAGGTAGGCATGTACAGCAGAATGCAAAGTTCCCAGACCGATGAACAGCAAGCAAATTACTTAAATAGTAGCTGTGGTAATTGGAAACAGGTGTGAGAGGCTGAGGATCGGGGTGTGACTAGGGGGACCCAGGTGGAAACTAATGGGTTGGCATGGAAACAAACAAAACCAGGAAGTGCAAACCGGGGAACAAGAGTCTAAAAAACAAAACAAAACATGATCAAACATAAAACCTGATTCACAGGCATGACATATATATATATATATATATATATATATATATATATATATATATATATATATATATATATATATATATATATGTATGCATGTGTGTGGATATATTATATATCTTATTATCTTTTTTACTATTTATTTACATACACACATACAACATTATTGCACATTATAGTTGGAAAAATAAAAAGACATGACACATGAGTGTCATTGTGTTATTGTAGTGTTTCTTAAAGCCAAAAAGTTGTCATGTGTAATAATTATAGTTTCTTGTCTTGTCTGTTACCTGTTTGTTTTTCCGACAAAATTAAACAACTGAATGAACATTCTCCAGGTCTGGTGACACCATAGTTTTTGGCCGTGGGTTGTAGAACCATTAAAGTTTTCAGAATGGGCTGCACACATTGTGTCTGTTTTAAAGCCAGACACAAGAGTTTGCATTTGTAACATCTACAAGCACAGTAAACAAAGTTTCTCTGAATGAGCAGTAGTAGCCCATTCCAAGGATGTCCAACAGGAGGAGACAAATACTGAACACCGAGCTAGAGATGCATATTAACAGATTGCTCTGGACGAGGAATCAAGAAAATGTGCAAGAGTGAACTTGCACAAGGGACTGTTCACACATACAAAATTACCTTTTGTTGTATAGAATAGAATAGAATAGAATGGACTTTATTGTCATATTTGCATACAACGAGATTAAGGACTCCAACTTAAGGTGCGGTAGTGGGAACAAATATGGCGACAAGGGGTAATAAAGGAAAAACTAAACATTGAATCAAACAGACTACTATCCAATAAAAATAATAAGAAATCCTGTACAATATACAAAACACTACTGAAATATAAAATACTGTACAATATACAGAACAAGACAAGAGTACCGAAGTAAAAAATAACAATCAGTGTCGGACCTATTGCACTCGTAGGGTAGTATTGCACAGTAGGGTATTAGGGTAGGATATTGTATAGTATATCTGGATGGCATACATAATTTTCAGGGTAAAAACATTATAAAGATCACCTGCAAACATTGGATAAAGTGCTGCAGCGACTGGAGGATGCAGGATTTCAGCTGAAAAAACCAAGTGTGAGTTTTATGACAGAAGATGGGACATTTTTAGTACATAAAGTGGACAAAACAGGTGTTAAAGGTGAAAACCGCAGAGGAGGTATCAGTGGCTGAGCTCAAAGCTTATTTTGGACTGTTAATTTTTTCCAGTATGTTTTTACTTAACCTGTCAACATTATTCTCACCTCTACATAAAGAAAGGCATAACAATGGTCTTGGAGAGCAAAGCAAGAAAAAGCTTTCGAACCGTGTGTTCGTGAAAAATTATAAAACAAAAGAACTGGTTTTGTTTTGTGATGCTTAACCAAACGGAGTTGGAGCAGAGAAATCTATCAGGTTTGCATCACACAAACTGTTAGCCGCAGCAAACAATAATATCCAGCTACTCCAGAAAAAGAGGAATATCCGTCATATTTGGAGTACAGTATTTTCACAAGTAGCTGTAAGGGCGAAAGTTTTTGATTTGCACGGATCATAAACTATTAGTAAGTTTATTCAATGAGTTGAAAGCAGTATGGCATCACAGTTCAATATGATATGAGCTATATTTTAAAAAGCATATCTCTCAAGACAATGGAGAAGTAAACCCATCAATATTATGGGACTCTTTGGAGGCAGTGATAGGAGGTAAAATGATAGCTCTAGCAGCATCAAGTAAGAAAGCCAAGACCAATTACCAACCCTGTTTCCTTATGAGTTGGGAAATTGTGTTAGACGTAAATATAAACGAAATACAATTATTTGCAAATCCTTTTCAACCCATATTCAATTGAATGCACTACAAAGACAAGATATTTGATGTTCAAACTCATAAACTTTATTTATTTTTTTGCAAATAATTAACTTAGAATTTCATGGCTGCAACACGTGCCAAAGTAGTTGGGAAAGGGCATGTTCACCCCTGTGTTACATCACCTTTTCTTTTAACAACACTCAATAAACGTTTGGGAACTGAGGAAACTAATTGTTGAAGCTTTGAAAGTGGAATTCTTTCCCATTCTTGTTTTATGTAGAGCTTCAGTCGTTCAACAGTCCGGGGTCTCAGCTGTCGTATTTTACGCTTCATTATGCGCCACACATTTTCGATTGGAGACAGGTCTGGACTGCAGGCGGGCCAGGAAAGTACCCGCACTCTTTTTTTTTACGAAGCCACACTGTTGTAATATGTGCTGAATGTGGCTTGGCATTGTCTTGCTGAAATAAGCAGGGGCGTCCATGAAAAAGACGGCGCTTAGATGGCAGCATATGTTGTTCCAAAACCTGTATGTACCTTTCAGCATTAATGGTGCCTTCACAGATGCTGACTTTTGAACTTTGCGTCGATAACAGTCTGGATGGTTCGCTTCCCCTTTGGTCGGGATGACACAATGTTAAATATTTCCAAAAACAATTTGAAATGTCGAATCGTCAGACCACAGTACACTTTTCTACTTTGCATCAGTCCATCTTAGATGATCTCGGGCCCAGAAAAGCCGGCGGCATTTCTGGATGTTGTTGATAAATGGCTTTCTCTTTGCATAGTAGAGATTTAACTTGCACTTACAGATGTAGAGACAAACTGTATTTCGTGACAGTGGTTTTCTGAAGAGTTCCTGAGCCCATGTGGTGATATCCTTTAAAGATTAATGTCCGTTTTTATACAGTGTTGTCTGAGGAATCGAAGGTCACGGTCATTCAATGTTGGTTTCCGGCCATGCCGCTTACATGGAATGATTTCTCCAGATTCTCTGAACCTTTTGATGACATTATGGACCTTAAATGTTAAAATCCCAAAATGTCTTGCAATTGCACTTTGAGAAACATTGTTCTTAAACGGTTTGACTGTTTGCTCACTTAGTTGTGGACAAAGGGGTGTACCTCGTCCCATCCTTTCTTGTGAAAGACTGAGCATTTCTTGGGAAGCTGTTTTTTTACCCAATCATGGCACCCACCTGTTCTCAATTAGCCTTCACACCTGTGGGATGTTCCAAATAAGTGTTTGGTGAGCATTCCTCAACTTTATCAGTATTTATTGCCACCTTTCCCAATTTTTTTGTCACGTGTTGCTGGCATCAAATTCTAAAGTTAATGATTATTTGCACGAAAAAAAATGTTTATCAGTTTGAACATCAAATATGTTGTCTTTGTAGCATATTCAACTGAATATGGGTTGAAAATGATTTGCAAATCATTGTATTCCATTTATATTTACATCTAACACAATTTCCCAACTCATATGGAAACGGGGTTTGTAATACAATTAACAAATACAGAACAACAACATAAGAAAAAATAGAGAACCAAAATGAATAACCAAATTTGTCAAATCAGGACTTAGATAAGTGGATTACTAGAACAGGAAATTGAGAAAAAGTTGTGCTTTATGAAGCAGACGTATTACATATCATTGGGATTTTACCAGTAGAAATTAATGTTGTTAAAATGGACACATTACCGACGTTTTTGTACCTATTCCAAGCCCTACCAGTGGAGGTCCCCCAGAGTCAGTTTGCAGCCTGGGATACAATTATATCCAGGTTTTTCTGGGGTGGCAAGAAACTTAGCGTGAGATAATCAACACTCAAATTACCCAAACACAAAGGGGAATGGTTCCCCCAAGGTTAAAAAAATGTTTTGTATGTTCCAGGTTGTAGGTTCAATTGCTCCTAGGCAAAAAGGAAATTCCCTTAGTTTTCAAATTGAACACAATACTTTTTGGCATATTGGAACTGTGGTTTACATTTATTAAACATTTTAATTTAAAGAAATAAAGTGCACCGATGGATAGCCGTTGACACCAATTCAAGCCAGTGGACAAGGAAAAGTAATAAAGCAATAAGTACTGTCGTTGAAAATAAGGAATGGCAGAGTTTTCAAACACTGAAAGACACATTTGGATTACATAACAGCGATCTGTTTAGATATCTACAAGTTAGATACTATTGTTGGTGTACTAAAGTTATCTCCATGTTTTTGAGAGTCCTTTGGAATGTAAAGATGATTTGATATTCTATTTCTAGTCAACATGGGGAAGTGAATTAGAAGTAGATATTACATCTGAGGAATGGTATGAAATGTGTGTAGCCCAGTTTACTTCCACTACTTCACAACAATAGCGTGTTTTTATTTTTTATTTTTTATTGCACCAAAGATTCCAAGTAAAATACTATTAACATCTCAGCCATGTTGGAGACAATGTAACTCATTAAATTCACATCATACCCATATTTTTTGGAGCTGTACAAAGCTAAAACTATATTGGGAAAAAGTATGTGTAAAGTGCTGGAATATAAAATTCCCATGATTATGTAATTGTTTTATGTTAAACTACAGAATATTAGGAAAAAAAACACGATATGCTTGAACACGTCACACTCAATAACTTTTATCCGTTTGGCAAAATGTAAACTGTAAACTGTAAACTGTAAACAACATGTGACTTTAGAAAAATGTGTAATTATAATCAAGCACAACATTTTGTGTTGGAGAATGAAGGCCACTCTCAGCTTTAATACATCTTAGTATTTCACAATTCAAAAAAATATTCGAGCAACATTCTATTTGCATTTTCCGAGTCTCTCTTCAAGGTCATCCAGAACTCGATTCAAATTCAGATCGTTGATCCTCCAACTTGTGACTCGTGAAGTGTCGTTTATCTTGTGTTTGCATGATTCACTGATGCTGAATAACTAGAACACAAGTTACTAGCATTTAAATATAAACTCTTCATGATCATTTTAAGTCGGCAGAGAAAAAAAACATGAGAGAATCGTACAATATTTGTAATATCAGCACTTTCATCTCTGAACCGACTACGAACCTGAATGCTCTTTTCCAAGTCATATCTTCATGCCAAGCTTGGCTTTCTGTGGAAAAAACAAATTGAAAAAAATTCTCAATCTGATGTCATCTCTAATAGCTCAAAACAACCAAAGATAATCCCAGTGTGGCCTGTAAATCAACAATTATCTTGTCCACAGTAAAGTGTGTTGGAATTAACAGAGATTGTGTGGATGTATTGTGTAGATTGTGTATGATTGTTAAGACACTAAAAAGATTAAATATTTTAAAAAACAAACAAACATAATGACTGTGAATTGCACATCAGTCCATGGCTGTTCAGCAAGGTTCAATGACTTGATTAATACAGTTTCCAAATTCCTTGGCGAACTGTGATTTGTACAGCTAATGATGACGATTTGAAGTAGCCAACTAGGAATGTTTTTTGTCTGATTTAAAATTATTGGCGTTGACAGCAGCCCTGTTACTCATAAAAATAGTGGAAACTTAGGGGCTGATTTACAGAAGGTCTGCATGTACAACAACATTAGTAATTGAGGATTTTAGACCTAACAAATTTTGACAAATCAAAAATTAACGATCTGTTTTTTTTTTAAGCTATATGTAAGGTTACTTTGACTCATAATACCGTTTAAATACCCAGATAGTATTTGGAATACAATGATGCTTGTGGGGGGAGGTGTAGCCAGCGCTGCCTGTAGGAGTAAAAGTCACCGCCGCTGTCCGTGGTGCTGAGGACGAGCGCCATCGGGCAGGGGCGGGTCATGTGCTGACGGCGAGACACAGCTGGCAGGTGATTCGATTTCACAGGTGGTACGTGTTAATCTAATTATCCGTTGTCTTTAAGAGTGAGCGGCCGGGTGCTGGTGGAAGAGGACGTTTGGAGAATGACTGAAAAGTCACGTTCTGAGCGCGAAAACTTTGCATAAAAACATACGATCATTAAAAACCTTGTTAAACCTGCACACTGGAGTCCTGTGCCATGTCTGACAGTGGGACTGCGAAGAAGCGACTTCCACAATGCTATTACTGAACAGATGCAATTATTTGTGTGACAATCTGTCACTTTATTTCTGTTAATGTTCGTGTTTTTGTATTTACTTTCTGTTCAGTGCTCTTACTTTGTTGTATTTCCTGTTTTATTCACGAGCACTGTTGTTTTTCTCTTTTCGTTGATTGGCAGCGGTTCACACCTGCTGTCAATCAAACTACTGCCTATTTATGTTTCACTCGAGCACTCCTCAGTGGCTCGAAGATAAATCTATGTTGGAAATGTTACTATGCAGGACTACTTTCTGTTTATTTGTTTCTTATGAGTATTAAATTATTTTACCTTCACTCAATTCTCTCCTGGACTCTTGCATCCACGGGGTCACACAACTGCAGCCATGCGACATCCTAACAGTATCCTCGAGCCCTGAAAGTGTCCTCGCGAGAATCCCTGTCGGCAATCCTCAGCCGACGTTCTGGACCGCACCATTCCTGGAGGACTTGAAGGCCAGGTTTGTGCGGTCCCAGCCAATAGACGCGGACCCTCTTCCCGCGGCAACGCTACCGGCTACGGCTCTTCGACCGGCGCGTCCTCCACCGCCATCCTTTCTCTCGGCAACGCTGCCGGCTACGGCTCACCGACCGGCGCGCCCGCCGCCTCCTTCACGTCTCGTGGCTCCCGCGGCTCCGTCGCCGACTGCGGCTCTCCGACCGGCACGCCCGTCGCCGCCATCCTTCCCGTCGTCTACTGGGCTGCTTCTCCCTGCTCCTACGCAGCTTCCAGCGGTTGCTCCCAGGCTACTCTTCCTGCCAGCTCCCGCTCTCTTTTCTGGTTCGCCGAGAGCTCCAGTGGAGACCACTGTGAGGTCTCTTTTGTCTTCCTGCTGGGACTCGGCGCGGGACGTGTCTTCGTCCCTCCTCCTGGCCCCTTCCCGCCCGTCCCTGGTTTTCGCACCGGGGGACTCCGAGGACGAGGCACGTCTTCCCGCTAGTGAGGACGGCGTCTGGCAGCCGCCTAGTGGAGGGGGGCCTACTATACACAGCAGTGCAGACAGGCACACACCGCTGTCATCCTCGCCAGCGTCTCCTTCCCCGGAGACATCTACGTCCCTGGCGGGTTTTCGCCAAGTTCCCACACCGAGCTCCAATGCCGGTCCCACGCCGGGTTCCGGCGTCGGCATTGCGCACAGACCCAACGCCGCCAGTGGCAGCACTACGCCGGCCTGCGTCGCTGCCGGCATTTGCTGCTCCCCGGCCGGCATTTGCGGCTCTTTCCCCTTCGTCTTCATCTGCCGCTTTCATGCCGCCGATGACATCCGCCGCTTTCACGCCGCCGATGACAACTGCCGCTTTCACGCCACCGATGACGTCTGCCGCTTCCATGCCGCCGATGACGTCTGCCGCTTCAACGCCGTTGATGACGTCTGCCGCTTCAACGCCATTGATGACGTCTGCCGCTTCAACGCCGTTGATGACGTCTGCCGCTTCAACGCCGGCACCAACATCGGCTCCTCAGCCGCCTCCTGCAGAGGTATCTGTTTCGGCTGCAGTCCCCACTGGATTGTGTGCCGTTTCCGGGCCTGCTTCAGCGCGCCCGCCTCCATGTCAGCCGCAGATGTGGCCGTGCCCTGGGCAGCCTTCTCGCGGGACGCACTCTCCTTTTTGTCGGCCAGTGATGTGGCCGTTCCGTGACCGCCCGCCTCGCTAGTTACAGCGGCGCTTTACGCGCCGCCGCCATTTGTCTCTCCCTCGCTGGCTGCGGGGACATTGGAGCTGGCGACCCTCCACCAAAACCTCCCACCACCCTTCCTTTCATTTTTGGACGTTTTTCCATTTGTTTCTTTTTCATAGGAACATCTGGAATCTGTTCCTTGAGGGGGAGGTCCTGTGACAATCTGTCACTTTATTTCTGTTAATGTTCGTGTTTTTGTATTTACTTCCTGTTCAGTGCTCTTACTTTGTTGTATTTCCTGTTTTATTCACGAGCACTGTTGTTTATCTCTTTTCGTTGATTGGCAGCGGTTCACACCTGCTGTCAATCAAAGTACTGCCTATTTATGTTTCACTCGAGCACTCCATGGCTTGAAGATAAATCTATGTTGGAAATGTTACTATGCAAGACTGCTTTCTGTTTATTTGTTTCTTATGAGTATTAAATTGTTTTACCTTCACTCAATTCTCTCCTGGACTCTTGCATCCACGGGGTCACACAACTGCAGCCATGCGACATCCTAACAATTTGATCAATCAAAGTAAGCCGTCAAATGTCAAATGAGCATCCAACAACAGCATCCATTGACTGTATTCGGAAGAGGTGTTGTGTCCTCAATTGGCTCCTGAGTGCATGGGAAGTGAATATACATGCCCATTTGCATCTCCTCCTAGTATTTACAAAATATTTACAAAATACTGTCATAGCATTGTGGAAGTCGCTTCCTCGCAGTCCCACTGTCAGACATGGCACAGGAGTCTAGCGTGCAGGTTTAACCAAGTTTTTAATGAGCCTATGATTTATTGCAAAGTTTTCTCTCACAGAAAGTGACTTTCCCGTCACTCTCCAAACTTCCTCTTCCTCTTGCACCCGGCCGCTCACTCTTAAAGACAACGGATGATTAGATTAACACGTACCACCTGTGAAATCTATTCACCTGCCAGCTGTGTCTCGCCGTCAGCACATGCCCCGCCCCTGCCCGATGGCGCTCGTCTTTAGCACCAAAGACAGCGGCGATGACTTTTACTCTTGTAGGCAGCGCTGGCTATACTTGCCCCCACAAGCATCTTTGTATTCCCAATAGGGTATTTAGACGGTATTATGAGTCAAAGTAACCCTGTTTATAGCTTTAAAAAAGTCCTACCACTCGGGCATTATGTTGCTATAATGTGGCTCACATTCGAACCAGAAACATCACAAAGAGCGCAGTGGAGGAGAACTTCTATATTGCACTGAAATGATGGCACATCTGCACTTTCCACAAGATGGCAAAGCACCACAAGTTGGATAGGATCATTTATATGCATAAAAAAATGACTGTCTCCTTGGTAGTACACACTTTAATATAATTTAAAAGCCTACTGAAATGAGATTTTCTTATTCAAACGGGGATAGCAGATCCATTCTATGTGTCATACTTGATCATTTTGTGATATTGACATATTTTTGCTGAAAGGATTTAGTAGAGAACATCCACGATAAAGTTTGCAACTGTCGGTGTTAAGAGAAAAGCGCTGTCTCTACCGGAAGTCGCAGAAGATGACGTCGCAAATGTGGGGCCTCCTCACATATTCACATTGTTTTTAATGGGAGCCTCCAACAAAAAGAGCTATTCGGACCGAGAAAACGACAATTTCCCCATTATTTGAGCGAGGATGAAAGATTCGTGTTTGAGGATATTGATAGCGACGGACTAAGGGGAAAAACAAAACAAAAACGATTGCATTGGGACAGATTCCGATGTTTTTAAACACATTTACTAGGATAATTTTGGGAAATACCTTATCTTTCTATTGTGTTACTAGTGTTTTAGTGAGTTTAATATTACCTGATAGTCGGAAGGGTGTCTCCACGCAAGTGTCTCAGGGAAGTCGACGGTAGCTTCATGGACGGCACAAGCTCAGCTTTTCTCCGGTAAGAAGCAACTTTTCAACCACAATTTTCTCACCGAAACCTGCTGGTTGACATTTGGTCTGGATTCATGTGCGCTTGACCGCGCTCTGATCCATAGTAAATTTTCACCTCCGGGAATTTTAAACAAGAAATCACCGTGTGTTTGTGTGGCTAAAGGCTAAAGCTTCCCAACTCCATCTTTCTACTGTGACTCCGATATTAATTGAACAAATTGCAAAAGATTCAGCAACACAGATGTCCAAAATACTGTGTAATTATGCGGTTAAAGCAGACAACTTTTAGCTGTGTGTGTGCGTAGCGCTCATATTTCCTAAAAACGCGTGGAGTCTTGCGTACACATCATCATTACACAAAGTTTCCAAGACGGAAACTCCCGGGAAATTCAAAATTGTAATTTAGTAAACTAAAAAAGTCATATTGGCAAGTGTTGCAATGTTAATATTTCATCATTGATATATAAACTATCAGACTGCGTGGTGAGTAGTAGTGGGTTTCAGTAGGCCTTTAAATAAAGTGTTATTTTATTGCGCTTGTCTTCGTAGATCACACACAAGATGCCCACTAATAGTACGTGCAATCCTTCAGTAGGGATGGGTATCGTTTACGTTTTATCTGAAAATTGTGTGTAAACCAGTACTTAAAAATGGAAATCATGCAAACATTGTAAAAATAAAAAACACAAACAAAAAAACAACCTGTGAGATTCAAATTGAGCAAACTAGTTACTGAAATACTGTACTTCAGAAAAACGTGCAAGCAAAAAGCAGTTTGTGTGTCGAAACATTGACTTGCACAAAATCACCGCCAAGCATTTGTTGCAGGTGGCTGAAACTGCGTTCACTTAACAACACAATGAGGCGCTGATAGCTACTTATTTTTTGCAAATACCAAGCAATACCATAGCAAACGAAATACAACATGTTCACTTTAAAGGCCCACTGAAATTAGATGTTCTTATTTAAACTGGGATAGCAGGTCCATTCTATGTGTCATACTTGATCATTTCCCGATATTGCCATATTTTTGCTGAAACGATTTAGTAGAGCACATCCACGATAAAGTTCGCAACTTTTGGTCGCTAACAGAAAAGCCCTGCCTTTACCGGAAGTCACAGATGATGACGTCGCAACTGTGGGGGTTCCTCACATATTCACATTGTTTTTAATGGGAGCCTCCAACAAAAAGAGCTATTCAGACCGAGAAAACGACAATTCCCCCATTAATTTGAGCGAGGATGAAAGATTTGTGTTTGAGGATATTGATAGCGACGCCCTAGAAAAAAAAATAAATAATAATAATCAAGTGGAAAAAAAACGCGATTGCATTGGGACGGATTCAGATGTTTTTAGACACATTTACTAGGATAATTATGGGAAATCCTTTCTCTTTCTATTGTGCTGCTAGTGTTAGTGAGTTTAATAGTACCTGATAGTCGGACGGGTCTATCCACGGGTGTCTTGAGGCCAGTGTCTGATGGAAGTCGACGGTAGCTGTATGGACGGCACAAGCTCAGCTGATGTCCGGAAAGTGGCGACTTTTTACCACAATTTTCTCACCAAAAACTGCTGGTTGACATTTGGTCGGGATCCATGTTCGCTTGACCGCTCTTATCCATAGTAAAGTTTCACCTCCGGGAATTTTAAACAAGGAATCACCATGTGTGTGTGTGGCTAAAGGGTAAAGCTTCCCAACTCCATCTTTCTACTTTGACTTCTCCATTATTAATTGAACAAATTGCAAAAGATTCAGCAACACAGATGTCCAAAATACTGTTTAATTATGCGGTTAAAACAGACGACTTTTAGCTGTGTGTGTGCGCAGCGCTAATATTTCCTAACAGTCCGTGACGTCACGCGTACGCGTCATCATTCCGCGACGTTTTCAACAAGAAATTCCTGGGAAATTTAAAATTGCAATTTAGTAAACTAAACCGGCCGTATTGACATGTGATGCAATGTTAATATTTCATCATTGATATATAAACTATCAGACTGTGTGGTGGGTAGTAGTGGGTTTCAGTAGGCCTTTAAATGTACACTGTGTTGAACTTGTAATTACAACATGAATAAACTTGCATGTTTGCACTGTATTGGAATTCAGAAGGATTACTTACGATTCCTGTGGCATGTTTGGGTTTAACGTTGTAGGAAGCCTTCTCTTTGACCTGTCGGAAACACTCCTCTGCTACTTTTAACCTAGACAATTCAATGTTTAAATCGGTTAATAATATTACAAAGGTCAAATACAACCTGTAAAATATTCATGTTTGTATACTTTATTACTAAAAAAATGGTAGCACGTTAGTATGGCGAACATATTCACCATTAATTAGTTGCTTATTAAAGTAAAAAAGACTTAATTTAGAGTTATTTGGACACTAGGGGAACATATAAGGGTTAGGATTACTAATAAGCAATAATTCTGAGGTTATTGAGGGAAGACTGTTAGTTAATGGCTTACTGGTTGTAAAATAAGGCCATGCAGAATAAGGCATTAATAAGTACTTTAAAATGACTCAATAAGAGCCAATATGTTTCTAATTTGCATGTTAATAAGCAACTAATCAATGGTGAATATGTGTTCCCCATAATACAGTGTTAACAAAAAAAAGTACCTCTCCTTAAGGATAGTTTTGTTCTCCTTCTTCCACATGTCCTTGAAGTCAGAAGAAAACTCATACCAGACGGAGAAAACAGTGTTTGGTGAAACTTCCTTTTCTCCGCCCTTTGCTTTGACTGAATAGAGCACTGTGAGCTCCAGGAACCTGCCAAAACCATACATTCAACTTTCACACTTGAGGGGATCAAACTATTGCTGGGTTGCAAAAGTGACATCGTGCACCTCTGACTGAACCAGCAAGAAGTCAAGTGAACACGGAGCAAAAAAGCTGCATACATGCAAGTCGTTTAAATAAAGATTTTGTACGTTTTCTTTAGATCTCCGAAGTTTTTTGGGACAACTTAAAAAAAAAATGCAGAAAAAAGTACCTGTATTGAGTGTGTTGCTTTCGTCATGTGATGTTTGTCAATGTCTGAATGGACTTAAAATAAACTGTAAAAGTATGTTTATAAATTAATTTAATGTTATAATACTTACAAATGGACAATTTTCCCTTGAAAACTTTGACGTGGAATCTAAGCTGCTACATTCAAACTGGAGGGTTTGATGTCCAGCTGTAGAAAATGGATTGATGGATACACCTCACCTGTGGTCCATCCATCCATCCATCTTCTTCCGCTTATCCGAGGTCAGGTTGCGGGGGCAGCAGCCTAAGCAGGGAAGCCCAGACTTCCCTCTCCCCAGCCACTTCGTCCCGCTCTTCCCTGGGAATCCCAAGGGGTTCCTAGGCCAGCCGGGAGACATAGTCTTCCCAAAGTGTCCTGGGTCTTCCCCGTGGCCTCCTACCGGTTGGACGTGCCCGAAAGGCGTTCGGGTGGCATCCTGACCAGATGCCCGGACCACCTCATCTGGCTCCTCTCGATGTGGAGGAGCAGCGGCTTTACTTTGAGCTCCTCCCGGATGGCAGAACTTCTCATCCTATCCCGGCGGAGGAAACTCATTTCGGCCGCTAGTACCCGTGATCTCGTCCTTTCGGTCATAACCCAAAACTCATGACCATATTGTAGGTGAGGATGGGAATGTAGATCAACCGATAAATTGAGAGCTTTGCCTTCTGCCTCAGCTCCTTCTTCACCACAACGGATTGATACGGCGTCTGTATTACTGAAGACGCCACACCGATCCGCCTGTCAATCTCACGATCCACTGTTCCCTCACTCGTGAACAAGACTCCGAGGTATTCGAACTCCTCCACTTGGGGCAGGGTCTCCTCCCCAACCCAGAGATGGCACTCCACCCTTTTCCGGGCGAGAACCATGGACTCGGACTTGGAGGTGCTGATTCTCATCACAGTCGCTTCACACTCGGCTGCGAACCGATCCAGTGAGAGCTGAAGATCCTGGCCAGATGAGGCCATCAGAACCACATCATCTGGAAAAAGCAGAGACCTAATTCTGCAGCCATCAAACCGGATCGCCTCAACGCCATGACTGCGCCTAGAAATTCTCTCCATAAAAGTTATGAACAGAATCGGTGACAAAGGGCAGCCTTGGCGGAGTCCAACCCTCACTGGAAAGAAACTTGTCCGACTTACTGCCAGCAATGCGGACCAAGCTCTGACGCTGATCGTACGAGAGCGGACCGCCAGAATAAGACAGTCCGTTACCCCATACTCTCTGAGCACTCCACACAGGACTTCTTGAGGGACACGGTCGTATGCCTTCTCTAAGTCCACAAAGCACATGTAGACTGGTTGGGCAAACTCCCATGCACCCTCAAAGACCCTGCCAAGAGTATAGAGCTGGTCCACAGTTCCACGACCAGGACGAAAACCCCACTGTTCCTCCTGAATCCGAGGTTCGACTATCCGGCATAGCCTCCTCTCCAGTACACCTTACCGGGAAGGCTGAGGAGTGTGATCCCACAATAGTTGGAACACACTCTCCGGTTCCCCTTCTTAAAGAGAGGAACCACCACCCCGGTCTGCCAATCCAGAGGCACCGCTCCCAATTTCCATGCGATGCTGCAGAGTCTTGTCAACCAAGACAGCCCCACAGCATCCAGAGCCTTCAGGAACTCCGGGCGGATCTCATCCACCCCTGGGGCCTTGCCACCGAGGAGCTTTTTAACTACCTCAGCAACCTCAGCCCCAGAAATAGGAGAGCCCACCACAGATTCCCCAGGCACTGCTTCCTCATAGGAAGACGTGTTGGTGGGATTTAGGAGGTCTTCGAGGTATTCCCTCCACCGATCCACAACATCCGCAGTCGAAGTGAGCAGAACACCATCATTCCTATAAACGGTGTTGACAGTGCACTGCTTCCCCTTCCTGAGGCAGCGGATGGTGTTCCAGAATCGCTTCGAAGACGTCCGGAAGTCGTTTTCCATGGCTTCCCCGAACTCCTCCCACTCACCTCTGGTACTTTCTGAATATCTTGTAATAATTAAGAACATCGTTTTAAAGACACCCCGAAGGTCCTACTGGTACACCTATCTCTTCCTTGACTGTGTTAAGAGTTCTTCCAATTGTTCTCATTGTTTAGGTTTAAAAACAATAAACCTCAAATGACCTGTAATGAGCTTTCTTTTTTTCCAGGGCCTCCAATTTCATTGCTTCAACTGCCTGACTACTCTGTGTACTATTATCCTCATAGTAAGATGTTATCAACATGATATCCAATAAAATGCCATAAGTCATACATACATACTTTTTTGTGTCATATACAAACTCTGGAACGATCTCCCTCTCCATGTAAGACAGACCCCTTCTTTGGCTATTTTTAAGACTTCTTAAAACCCATTTTTATTCACTGGCTTTTAACCCAGCATGTGACTTTAAACTGTTTTTTTAACTTTTTTAACTGTTTTTAACTTTTTAACTGCTTTTTGTCTAACAAATTGTTCATAGGGTAATTTGTATTTGCTTTTTCAATGTCTATTTTTCTCCTGTTTTAAATGTTATTTTTTAGTCCGTCCTTAGCCTTTATTTCTTTGTGGTGTACTGTCCATTTTTTTTCAACTGTGGTTGTTTTTAAAGAGTTTTATCAATAACGTTGGTATAGTATGGGTATGGTATACACATAAATGGTTGAGTATTTGTTAGAATAATTATGTATATATTATCACACTAACTTGAGTATGCTTAAAGTCTGTTGCTTTAGTTATTGGCTATTGTGCTCAAGTTAAACTTGTTCTAATCTAATCTTCTTGTCTGAGGGGTTATCTTTGTTTAAGCCCGCTAACAGCCAAGGACTTCAAGGACCTCAACGAAGATAAGATGACAACACACAGACAAAGTGGTGACATGGCGAAATCACAAGGCCCCCAGCCCATTCCGTCACGTAATGTGCGTCCTGGACCAGCTTTGCATAATTTATGTGACCACTCCTTTTAGAGGCGGCCTCAGGGATGTTGACTATGGAACTCTGTGTAAAAAGAGAGACGGGGGAGCTGAACCTTAGGGCGAGGCTGTGACTAAGTGTTCAGCGCCATGCGTTCTCCTCATGAGCCTAGTGAACTCTGTTTCTGCTTGGCTCCTTGCTTCTTGTCTGATTAATAGAAGTCATCAGTGTTTGAACCTGACATCTTCTTGGTCCTTCGAGTCACATTGTTATTAGCCCACTCTTTTTTTTTCTATCCATCTATCAATTTTCTACCGCTTGTCTGTGTAAAAAGAGGGACGGGGGAGCTGAACCTTAGGGCGAGACTGTGACTAAGTGTTCAGCACCATGCGTTCTCCTCGTGAGCTATATTGAAGTCTGCCTCTGCTTGGCTCCTTGCTTCTTGTCTGATTAATAGATGTCATCAGTGTTTGAACCTGACATCTTCTTGGTCCTTCGAGTCACATTATTATTAGCCCACTCTTTTTTTTCTATCCATCTATCAATTTTCTACCGCTTGTCTGTGTAAAAAGATGGACGGGGGAGCTGAACCGTAGGGCGAGACTGTGACTAAGTGTTCAGCACCATGCGTTCTCCTCATGAGCTATATTGAACTCTGCCTCTGCTTGGCTCCTTGCTTCTTGTCTGATTAATAGATGTCATCAGTGTTTGAACACCTTCTTGGTCCTTCGTGTCACATTGTTATTAGCCCAGTCTTTTTTTCTATCCATCTATCAATTTTCTACCGTGTGTCCCTTTTGGGGTTACTACCTCATCAGTCTTTTTTTATTTTTTGGGAATTTTTTTCATATATATTTTTCATATGGTGGTGGTGTGCTGAAGAGAGATAACACATTTGAACTCGTATTGATGTTATTTGGGAACACAGTTAGAAATCAAATGATCGTTGGCTTTACTCAAAATACATTGATTGTAAATATAGATATAAACTAGTGGCAAGACATTTTGAAAAAAAGATATATAAATGGCGACGTTCCCTGCACAATATTTCAAAAATCAACAGGTGTCTCTCCTCTCTCAAGAGTCAGAGCCGCTGAGTGAAGGGGTGCGCCATATGCTGTGTTGCGCTCTCAAAATAAAAACATTAGAGTCAAAGATTTGAAAATCGCATCTTCTTCCCCTTTAAATTTAGGGTGGGACAAATGCTTCGGTCTCCAATATTGGTGGGGGACCTCCCCATTTCTACGCCTATGGCGGAAACTAAACTTTGTTTTAAACAGTGGCCTAGTGGTTAAAGTGTCCGCCCTGAGATCGGTAGTTTGTGAGTTCAAACAAAAGACTATAAAAATGGGACCCATTACCTCCCTGCTTGGCACTCAGCATCAAGGGTTGGAATTGGGGGTTAAATCACCAAAAAGTATTCCCAGGCATGGCACCCGCTGCTGCTCACTGCTCCCCCCGCCTCCCACGGGGTGATCAAGGGTGATGCGTCAAATGGAGAGAATAATTTCGCCACTCCTAGTATGTGTGTGACAATCATTGGTACTTTAACTTTAACTTAATGAAGCAAAGAAAAAACTATTATTAAGATAATATCTGGCTTGTATATTTGGCTCTAAACCTTTATAATACTCTATCTACGCAGTAGCCACATTGAGAATTTGCCTTTCAGGTTTAAAACCAGAAGTGCTTCTTGGTCACATGGTTGCAACCCAGCAATACATTTACAGTGTTTGAATAACAATAAGGAGGGTAAATGAGGAATAATCTTTCTACTCACAGTTTGTGTGTGCTGCTCAGGTGAGTTTCCAACGTTTCAAGCTCAAGTTTAGCTATGGAATAATAACAATAACAACATTTTACTGGGGAGGAAAAGAAAAGTAGGCTTACACCTTACACAGTCATCAGTTTTTGAAGCATGTTTGCTGTAATACAATGACAGACTATAAAATAATACAATTTATAAAAGGTTATGCACTTATTAGTATTTCATTGAGTGAAATAATTATTGGATTCCAATACAAAACACAAGGAGGGGCGTTGACACACAGGCGGTTGTCGCAACACATTTTGAACAGAGCACCAACGCGGATTGGCCTGGTAGTACCACGGATCTCCCAAAAGGTGTCATAGTCCTCCACATTCTAGTCCGCATCAACCACAGTGCCACCGTGTGAGACCGTAATGCCACCATTTAAAGTCTGACGCATCTGTGTAATTATGGTGTTTTTGTGAAGGCCCGGGTGGACACCTTCTCATTTCAATGCTTTTCTTTATTTTCATGACTATTTACATTGTAGATTGTCATTGAAGGCATCAAAACTATGACACCTGTGAAATGAAAACCATTTCAGGTGACTACCTCTTGAATCTAATCAAGAGAATGCCAAGAGTGTGCAAAAAAGTAATCGGAGCAAAAAGTGGCTAAAACTTTTTATACTTTTATACTGAAATAAATACACCTACAACTTATCAAATAAAAAATATAGAAAAAAAACTGGCAGCGGTAAAGTTTAGATCCATGAAGGAAAGAAGAAAGTGAACGAATGTTTATAACTGAATAAAATAACATATACATAAAAAAATGTTGTTTTTTGTATTATTATTTTTAATGAATTAAGTACAGTATTTTCCAGACTATAAGTTGCAGAAGAATTCACGGGACTTATCGATTAGGAGTGACAGATTGTTTGGTAAACGTATAGCATGTTTTATATGTTATAGTTATTTGAATGACTCTTACCATAATATGTTACGTTAACATACCAATTGGTTATTTATGCGTCATATAACGTTTTCTTATTCAGCCTGTTGTTCACTATTCTTTATTTATTTTAAATTGCCTTTCAAATGTCTATTCATGGTGTTGGATTTTATCTAATAAATTTCCCCGAAAAATGTGACTCCAGTGCGACGTATATATGTTTTTTCCTTCTTTATTATGCATTTAAGGCCGGTACGACTTATACTCTGAAAAATACGGGAATGTTTATGACAACCTTCTTCCATAACAAAATATAGAATGTGAGATATAACAGGATAATGCATACATTTATCACTTGTTTTCAAAACGGTTACAAAAAAGTGGGACCCCATTTTTAAAATTTGTGTCTCCAAGTACATCAAGTTTGGACGACACAAGTCACACTTAGGAGGTCTGTTGTTACCCTAATAACAAACCTTCAGTGACAAGGACCTCAAAGCCCTACTTAATAAGAAAAAAATAGGACCTTTGGATTAAGGGAAGATGTAAAACTCATGCTTGTGCAGAGAGTTTAAAGCCGTTGTACCCCCTGCCTCTGCGTAGCCTCCCGCATAGCCTACATCCTCCTCTTATAAAGTCAAAGTCCCCTGCTGAGTAAAGAGATGAATATGTCCCAGAGGTATTGACACGGTCATCTATACATTTGTCCAATACCTTGTGAAAGAAAATCCTCCATCTTGACCTTGAAAGGCTGCAAGTTATCATCACTTGAAGCTTTGCACACTCGGTCCACCTCTGAAGTACATGCTGATAAATGATCAAATGTTAGCAATGTAGAGTTGCCGAGTGCACAAATGTTCAAATGTTGATGAACATGAATAATACTTGCCTTTGAGGTCTTTTCTGAGTCGAGTCAAGTCTTTCTGAAAGTCTTCAAACTTCATTTGCGAAGTCTGGAACAAATCATGGGGCTCAGGTAGAGGGTAAACAGATGTTTCCTTTCCTGCATCCTGCACAGACAATTCAATTATTAATTTGATTAAATAATGCAGACACGTTCATCCATCCATTTTCTACCGCTTGTCACTTTTTGGGGTCGCAGGGGGTGCTGCATTTGGGGTACACCTTGAACAAGTCGCCACCTCTTCGCAGGGCCAACACAAATAGACAACATTCACACTCACATTCACACACTAGGGCCCATTTAGTGTTTCCAATCAACCTATCCCCAGGTGCATGTCTTTGGAGGTGGGAGGAAGCCGGAGTACCAGGAGGGAACCCACGCAGTCACGGGGAGGACATGCAAACTCCACACAGAAAGATCCCAAACCCGGGGTTCAACTCAGGACTTCTCAGGACCTTCGCATTGTGAGGCACATGCTCTCACCCCTGTTTCACCGTGCTGCCCACGCAGACAAGTATATACTTTACATTGTCTGTCTGCCAATTAAAGTGAGAAGTGTAGGAAATGTTTAAGAAAACAGGTCAACTAATGTATATCTCAACCATACGTGGACATAGGCCACGTACTATACACATACATACATTATACATATATACATACATACATACATACATACATACATACATACATGCACAAAACATGTCACTTCAATGCGACCCTAGAAGGTTAATACTAGTAAAGCACAGGCCTGTATGTCAATTGGAAATGAATCTAGTCTGTGAGCTGGATAATCCTATATTGCCCTCCATAATAATGATAATGTTTTAATCAAGTACTATAGTTTACATACGAGTGCTCTGAGTAATCAACTAAAGATTTGCCTCTAATAAAAAACGTGCAAACCTGATACTGCATGCCAAGCTGATATACTAAATATAGGTGAGGGATATAAATCTCTTCATGATGGACCATTTGATTTGCATCGCGATACAGGGGGTACAATTAGGAATGTAACAGTAAACGGTATAATGATAAACAGCGGTAAAAATTGGAACAGCAAACAGTACCGTAAAATGTTTTAATTATCGAAAAAACGCCATTTAATAATGCATTTTAGGCGACATTGCTCACTTCCTGGAAACGCAGCACCAGCCACGCCTATGGATATGGCGTACAAGCGCTGTTTGAAATGGCGGGAAAACAACACACGAACCTCGCGCTTGAGATTTTACCCTCGTAGTAAACAGACAAAACATATGTGCCATCCATCCATTTACTAGCGCTTATTCCCTTTGGGATCGCGGGGAGCGCTGGTGCCTATCTCAGCTACAATCAGGCAGAAGGCATCGTACACCCTGGACAAGTCGCCACCTCAATATAAACACACATATATATATATATATATATATATATATATATATATATATATATATATATATATGTGTGTGTGTGTGTGTATATATATACATATAAATATATATATATATATATATATATATATAAAAATATATATAAATATATATATATATATATATATATATATATATATATATATATATATATATATATATATATTAGGAGTGGGCAAATTAATGCGTTAATTATGAGTTAACTCATCAATATATTAATGCCGACAATTATTTTATCGCACATTTGCGTATGTTGTTTACATGCTTTTATTTTGTTAACGCCTTTTCTTAACAAGATGGCGTCGCCCGGCGTCGAAGGGCTCTTGGTAAAGATGGAACATTTGGCAAAAATACCGGACAATTCTGCAAATTTCATGGCTGGCTTACAGCGTGGACACTCCGGGATCACTTTCGACCGCCAGACAATTCTGAATGTGGATAGATCGGGCCGTTTTGGACTGAATGACGCGTGCTTGCTAGACCGGCTAACTAGCATGGGAATACTTTGCCGGCTATATCCAGCGGCCTGTGAAGCAGCGGAGTATATGTGTTGTCTGTCTATTTATGAATAATGCAGACGAGGAGTGTTGGCTGAGTTCTTAACGTTTGCTTTCAGAGCGTGCATATCACAACATACAAGATGCCGTCATGGCGACACACAACCTATACCGGGCTACCGCGCATGCTCGTCACTCCTGTTGCATGCTGGGTAGGGTAGTTATTGTATTCCCTGGCTCATAACATCACAATATAGTACCATGTATATGATGCGTTCAGTTTATCAAAGCACCAAGCAAACAATCGGAAAATTCCCATCATATCAATTCCTAGATATGGTCATAATTTTTTTAAGTGCACTACGCAGAATAAACACAACATTATTAATATTGCTACTACGGATAATTTGATCAAAAATTCCCTAAAACAGCCCACTACCTATAATATAGGTTTTTTAAACATAAGATCCCTGATAAAAAATGTTTCTGCTGTTACCTTAGAAATTGCCTGTTCAGATGTTATGATTGTGGCTCAGAGATTTGTATGTAGATTATATCTATTTTCCATAACAAACAGGATAACTTAAATACCCTGGCAGTGGTAGTAATAAGCTTAAATGTTTGTATTTGCATTTTTTGAGTTGATTTTCATAAAATATGCTATTTAACTGCGATTGTTTAACAAGGACTGATTTAAATTGTGTTTGCACAACAAATGTTTTGGCGCTTTGGTTCATGTGGGGGAATATTCCAATAAAGGTGCACTACACACTATTGGGCTTTGCGTATACAATGCAGTTAATCGCGATTAATCAGAGAAATAGTGCGATTAACTTTGATTACAATTTTTAATCGTTGCCCAGCCCTAATATATATATATATACATGTGTGTATACATATGTGTGTGTGTATATATATATATATATATATATATATATATATATATGTATATATATATATATGTGTGTGTGTATATATATATATGCACACACACATATATATATATGTATATATGTATATATATATATATATATATATATATATATGTGTGTGTGTATATATATATAATATATATATATAATATATATATATATATATATATGTATATATATATATATAAGTATATATATATATATATATATATATATATATATATATGTGTGCGTGTGTATATATACATACATATATATATATATATATATATATATATATATATATATGTGTGTGTGTGTGTGAATATATACATACATATATGTGTATATATGTTTGCCTGAGTGCAGCTGGGATAGACTACTGCCCCCAAGCGGTAAACAAATCGATATATGTCTCATTTTGTGTGGACTGCTGAATTCCCATCTGCCTGACCATTTTACGCAGATGGGTGAATAATCAATAAAGAAACTTTGACCTTGATAATGTCCTTAACAACTCAACAAATAAAAGCAATAACTAAGGTAAACACTTACCTCATCAAAGTTCCTCAGGTAGTATGTAACTATGTACGACAGAAGACTTTTCAAGCTGTCCTGTATGGAAACAAAAGCAACAAAATAGGTATTTATATAATATGTCTAGTTAAATACAAAAGTACGATCATTTTTGTTTCCCTAACGGTATGAATGTCCAGGATGAGTGGAATCTGTCGACAAATGCGGGAGGTGTAGATGTTTAGGATATTATCCTTTAAATTCACATGGGAACATTGTCTCATAATGTGGAATTCCTAGAAATGTGGAAAATTCAAATAAGAAGGTATGCAAATATGTGCATTTTTTTTGTAGCACTTCTCACAGAAAATGCTCAAAAGTACTTTATAGGGGCAGTAACTAACACCTCCGTTTTGGCAGCATTCAGCTGAAAAGTATTACTTACAATCCAGTCTTTAACTTCATTCAGAAAATAGTTTAGTGTATTCATTTAATGATTTCTTGTGTCCTA
Source organism: Nerophis ophidion (assembly GCF_033978795.1). Lineage (NCBI taxonomy): Eukaryota > Metazoa > Chordata > Actinopteri > Syngnathiformes > Syngnathidae > Nerophis > Nerophis ophidion. Next base: position 42,898,304 of record NC_084618.1, read on the forward strand.
TCAGGGTTAAGTGAGAAATATAACTGACAGTCATCCGTGTACATATGGTATGAGATATCTTCAAAACTTCTAATGACATCCCTAAGTGGAAGAATGTATTGGGTAAAAAGGATGGAACCCAAAATTGAACCCTGGGGTACCCGGTGAGAGAAGGGGAGGGTCTCCAACTTATGTGGACCAACAGCCACAGAGAAAGATCTTGAGCAGGGGTGTCCAAACTTTCTGACAAAGCTAAAACAATTTGGCTGGGATAAATACAATATCTATACACAGTACAGCCCAAAAGTTTGGACACCTTCTTATTCAATGTGTTTTCTCTATTTTCATGAAGATTTACATCGTAGATTGTCACTGAAGGCATCAAAACTATGAATGAACACGTGGACTTATGTACTTAACAAAAAAAGGTGAAATAACTGAAAACATGTTTTATATTCTAGTTTCTTCAAAATAGCCACCCTTTGCTCTGATTACTGCTTTGCACACTCTTGGCATTCTCTTGATGAGCTTCAAGAGGTAGTCACCTGAAATGGTTTTCACATCACAGGTGTCATAGTTTTGATGCCTTCAGTGACTATCTACAAGGTAAATAGTCATGAAATTAAAGAAAACGCATTGAAATGAGAAGGTGTGTCCAAACTTTTGGCCTGTACTAGATATTTATATATCCATCCATCCATTTTCTAACGCTTGTCCCTTTTGGGGTCGCGGGGGGTGCTGGAGCCTATCTCAGCTGGAAGGCAAGTACACCCTGGACAAGTCAATACCTCATCACAGGGCCACCACAGATATAAAGACAACATTCACTCTCACATCCACACACTAGGGACTATATAGTGTTGCCAATCAACCTATCTCCAGGTGCATGTCTTTGGCGATGGGAGGAAGCCGGAGTACCCGGAGGGAACCCACGCAGTCACAGGGAGAACATGCAAACTCCACGCAGAAAGATCCAGAGTCCGAGAATGAACCCAAGACTACTCAGGACCTTCGTATTGTGAGACACATGAACTAACCTTTGTGTCACCCAGTTTGTATATATATATATATATATATATATATATATATATATACACATAACATTGGTATGAAATGGAAAAGGGGTAGATTTAACAACCTCTGCTTCTTCCTACTTATTTACAAACATGTTGTGATGTAAAATTCGAAATACCATGTGAATACAATATTACAACTGTATAAAAGTTGTAAATAAACGGAAAACATAACCATAACTTATTTGGGTAAAACAGATTTACATACTGTATAACCATGGTCTGTTTTGCAAGATGTTGTCTTGTGCTGTTGTAGTTTTACAGTCATGTGCAGGAGTTACGTCAGCTAGTGACTCTTTGGGCTCGAGCCCCAGAGGTTTTCTGTAAAACCTTGAATCCTAATTTTGTTTTTAAGGGGGCAGGGGGGATACTTCTCTGAAATGACGTGTAGTAACAGAGTCCAACAGAGAGGCAGCAGCTGTGTAAAGTTGTATGTTTTTATCGCCGACCTGAGCTTCCCCTGAAGAAGAAGACTGTAAACATTGATATTAGGAAGTTCTTTCAACAAAAAGTACCGCGACATATTGACAACACCATGTGTGATGAAACCGGAGATGATTCAGGTTTGTAAATATTATTTGAAAAGTGTTCCATGTTACCCTCCCGGTTTGCTAAATGTCAGCTTACTATCAGTAAAGTAATGGTACATAGAAAAGGAGTGATAGCAAGATAACGTATATAAGAATCCAAATAATCTTGAAGACAAAAATGTTAGTTCTTTGAAAAATCTGAATTACTCTTATAGATGTGTAAGTGTAATCCAGTGCTTTTTGTCATTTTGAAAAAAGCATTTTATTTGCACATGCTATTTTTTTGTACATTTTCTGTTTGTACATTCCCATTTGTACTGCCCCTAGTCATGTTTCTTTTACTCGGTGTAGCCGCCTCTCATCTAACATCATCTGATCTAAGGCTCCACTTGGACAAGACCAATGCCATGGTTTGACAAACCTTATAAGAACTAACATTAGATAGATAGATAGTACTTTATTGATTCCTTCACTATTTTGACTGATAATAACCATCATATGGGCCTCATCTTGCAAAGCTGGAAAAAACATCAGATTGTGCTGTACAAACTGTGCCTATCCTTATATTTTTTCCTTGTATATAAAATGTGTTTGTCTTTACTCACGCTGCTTTTGACATCTTTGAGTTTGGGAAGAATGTCCAAGGTGAAACCATCAGCTTGGCCTCTTGTGCGATTTCCTCCATTCATGAAATTTCCAAAAGCCAGGACTAGACCTAGGACCTGTTTCACCTTTTCACTCTCCTGCAACACCTTGAATAGAGGCACAGTATTTGTTAAAGGAACAGAAAACTTCTGGCATGCATATTTCATTGATTAGATTGAAATATGAAATGGTCGTCTCTTACTATCGTTAAAAATATGTTTGGGTTTTAAAGTTTGAATCTGTCAATCAATGTCCCCAACTACTTTGGGACTCCATTTTGCCCGTTCTTCTTGCCTACACAAATTGATCTACATTGTCAACAGTGACAATGTTTGCACTGATTGCTGGACCTGATTACTTAAGCAACAAACAAAAACAAAGACAGAAATTGCTGGCGAGGACTGCATATAGAAAAAACAACAGCAACAAAAACCAAGATCAGGGCATCTTGGACTAGAAACTGCAAAGTTTGAATCAAGCTGAATACTTACAAAGTAAAAGGGCAATGGGAGGCCTTATATCCTGTATGTATTTCTTTGACAGGACAAATATTTTTGGGGAAGTGATGAAACAACAGACAGATAAGGATTTTTAGACTTGGAATTTTTTAGATATTGATTATGACTATTTGTGGATGGGACATACTTCCTTCCTTTTTTTACACCGACCGCATGTTGTGACCTGACTGTGAAATCTGTTCATTAATGGGATATATTTGGATGGACATATTCATCACCACCGTGAAAAAAATGGATAACAATGGAAACTAATGACGGACACTGATGATAATCCATCTATCCTTTTTCTACCGCTTGTCCCTTGCAGCAGAGGTCCCCAACCTTTTTGTAGCTGCAGACCAGTCAATGCTTGATAATTTAATTTATTTTTAAATGTTTTATTTATTTATTCATTTTGTCATAAAAAAGGGAGTGTTTTTTGGGTTGGTCACTAATTTTATGTGTATCTTGTGTTTTTTATGTTGATTAAAAAAAAACATATATATATATATATATATATATATATATATATATATATATACATATATAAGAATTTAAAATATATATATATATATATATATATATATATATATATATATATATATATATATATATATATATATATATATATATATTTTAAATTCTTCTGCGGCCTGGTACCAATCGAGCCCGGTGGTTGGGCACCACTGCCTTACGGGGTTGTATATGAATTTGAAAATAGTGATGATGAAAGAAGACTTCAACTGAATTTTGCCAGAGAGCAGATGAAATAGTCAGCCTGGTGATGGCCCAGGCTGCTGAGTGGGTCACCATAGCCGGAATACCTCTACTCCTCCTCAAGCTCCCTACCACCCATCTCTTGCATCTGTGGGCCACTCTGGAGACGTCTGGCATCCGCCTCTTGAAGAGGAGCCTATGGGTAGCTGTGCTATTTCCTGCGGTGTTGACATCATCCTCTCCAAGGTTTCTCATAGTCATTCTCATCGACGTCCCACTGGGTTGTGCGTTTTTCCTTGCCTTTATGTGGGCGCTGATCCGCGGATGTCGTTGTGGCTTGTGCAGCCCTTTTAGACACTTGTAATTTAGGGCTACATAAATAAACCTTGATTGATTGATTGACATCCGCTGTGTTGTGGAGAACATTAAAGTGGAGATAGAAGCATTGTAGCAAAAGGTGCTACTAGATGACACTGGATTTAAGAACTTAATGGAGGAAATGGTTGCATTAAGACAACCGCTCAATGCCAGTCAACAAAATATCACCAATCTGCCGGATATCCGTGTTTTGGAAAACACCAAAGTGGAAATGGATCAGTTTACTTGACAGAATGACATCATTGCAAGGCTACGCATCAACCCTCGATCCTATGCAAGAGCAGTTGACAATAGACCAGATGACATGGATGCTGCTTCAACAGAGCAACAAGTGGTCAACTTTCTGCAATCAAAGTGATTTAATTTCAATATCAGCTCCATTGACTCGTACTTCTTACTGAATAGAGGAGGCAACAACACCACGCCAGACACCATCGTGAACCTTGCCAATAGAAAAACCAAAATGGCATTGCTGACACAGGGAAAAAAGCTGAGGGGTACAAATCTCCCGTCCAAAGGCAAAACCCAGTAACTAAATTTTTGTCAAAACTGAGCTGATAATAATTTTGGAGTTCCTAGGTGATATGCTTTTCATTAGTGTATGCGATATTGTAATTTGTTCCGTAAGTAAGTTGTTACGCACATGGCAGGACCTAGCAACTACCACATAACCGCGTGGATACAACAGAAAAACCTAGTATCTCCAGGGACCAATCGGAGCTTCTTTGTCAGTCGCCTTATTGTCTTTAATGAGACATTTGCACGAATGGGGGCCGACGGTCAACCTGATTATGTGATATTATGGCACGAGGGGATATTTGGAAGATTGGCCCAGGACGTTGCAAGCACCTTCATTAAATGTATTGTTCTTGATTCTTCCCCTTTCATACTCTTTTGGGCAGATAACTGTGGAGGTCAAAATAAAAACTGGACGCTGTACACGGCTTTGCCCAATGTGCAAACACAGAATGGGGCCCACCAGAGATTGAGATAAAATATCTGGAGAAAGGGCACACGTTCATGAGAGCAGATTAAATCCATGGCTCAATCGGCAAGAAAATGAAAGCTCAAGAAAACATCTATACGTTTGATGACTTTGTAGATCTTTGTAAGACAACATCAAGATAGATTGGTTTTCCTTTGTTTTCTCAAAATCAGCTAGAAGCGAGTTACTAGGTTTAGCCTTTGGACGGGAGAAATGTGTACATGAATGAGCACCTCACTAAACGCCATGCTGAAATCGCCAAGAAAGCATGCGACTTGAGGAAACTTCAGGGAATTTGGACTTTGACCTGACCTGTGCCATGCATTTAGTAATAAGATAAAATACTTATGTGTTGCTGTCGAAATGCATATACATTTACAGCAAGGATTCACTTCTCATGGAGCTGTTTTGCAGAATGACTTAACACTTGAGTTTCAGTCGTATGTATTTTGCTTAGAGAGAAAGAGTCACTCACTTGACATACTCTCTGCAATATATCCAGTTTCTTCATTATGGATGACGTGCACTCACAGAAGCTTGACTGGAAAAGTATGCAAAAAACTCGTCCGGAAAAGTTGGCAATCAAAGAGAGCTGGTAAAGAAACCTGTAACATAAAATATACATATTGTCACTTTTTCACAGACACAAGACTTTCTGTATGTTTGTCCTTATTAGTAATTAAGTAAAATGCAGGACTGTACGCTTGGCTTTTTCACTTAGGACAAATAAACAAATAGGAGCACAGACAAAATGTATGCGCAGTATAGAATGTTTTTATATAACACAATTGTATCATTAACAGTGAAACAACATACACAGCATTGAACGTCACCTGTGATGAGTAACTTGTGCCGAAAACCAAAGTCTATTAGGGTCTGGCAGCTATAGCAATGATTAACACAATTATTCATATAAAACACTAACGGAAAACACAGGAAATAGCACAGAAAAGGAGGACCATGAGCCGCTGCGTCTGTGCACAACCTGAGGATACTTCATTTAAGAATTGCAAGTTGAATAATGCTTGTTTTCGGGATAAATTATTGATTTCTATCTTAAAAGTCTTGATATAGAAATCTGTATTTAGGATGTCTTGTCATGTAAAATTAACTAGCTGCATGGATAGATCATTCCACAAATGTTTGTATTCTGGTCTTTTTATCAACTACTTATTGCAGTGTAGGCACATATGCGAGTGAAATTCTCACAGTATACAGCCCTGCAATGGCATCAACTCACTGTTCAGGTTTATCCAGAGGTTTAGCATTCTGCTTGTCTTTTGTGGATTTCATATGCTTCTCAATCTTGTCCAGCTCCTCTGGCAGAGCCCTCTGTAGAGTAAAAATGTAGCTGCAGTGACTGACAAACTTAAGACCAACAAATCAAAATACAACACATTTCTGCAAGACTTGGAAAAATTGGCATTAGAAAAAACTCTGAAGTTTGTATATACAGTAACTAAAATATCCTGACTGAAATCTGCAGTCAATTTGAACAAAATTGCCCTGTTTAATACAAACCCAGTTTCCATAAGAGTTGGGAAATTGTGTTGGATGTAAATATAAACAGAATACAATGATTTGCAAATCATTTTCAACCCATATTCAGTTGAATATGCTACAAAGACAACATATTTGATGTTCAAACTGATCAACTTTTTTTTTTTTTGCAAATAATCATTAACTTTAGAATTTGATGCCAGCAACACGTGACAAAGAAGTTAGGAAAGGTGGCCATAAATACTGATAAAGTTTAGGAATGCTCATCAAACACTTATATGGAACATCCCACAGGTGTGCAGGCTAATTGGGAACAGGTGGGTGCCATGATTGGGTATAAAAGCAGCTTCCATGAAATGCTAAGTAATTCACAAACAAGGATGGGGTGAGGGTCACCACTTTGTAAGCAAATTGTCGAACAGTTTTAGAACAACATTTCTCAACGAGCTATTGCAAGGAATTTAGGGATTTTACCATCTACGGTCCGTAAAATCATCAAAAAGCTCAGAGAATCTGGAGAAATCATTGCACGTAAGCGATGATATTACGGAATTTTGATCCCTCAGGCGGTACTGCATCAAAAACCGACATCCGTGTGTAAAAGATATCATTACATGGGCTCAAGAACACTTCATAAAACCGCAGTCAGTAACTACAGTTGGTCGCTACATCTGTAAGTGCAAGTTGAAACTCTACTATGCAAAGCCAAACCCATTTATCAACAATATCCTGAAACGCCGCCGGCTGGGCTGGGCCAGTGCTCACCTAAGATGGACTGATGCAAAGTGGAAAGGTGTTCTGTGGTCTGACGAGTCCACATTTCAAATTATGTTTGGAAACAGAGGACGTGGTGTCCTCCAGAACACAGGGGAAAATAACCATTTGGATTGTTATAGGCGCAAAGTTCAAAAGCCAGCATCTGTGATGGTATGGGGGTGTATTAGTGCCCAAGGCATGGGTAACTTACACATCTGTGAAGGCACCATTAATGCTGAAAGGTCCATACAGGTTTTGGAGCAACATATGTTGTCAAGCAACGTTATCATGGAAGCCCCTGCTTATTTCATCAAGACAAGTGTTACAACAGCATGGCTTTGTAAAAAAAGAGTGCGGGTACTTTCCTGGCCCGCCTGCAGTCCAGACCTGTCTCCCATCGAAAATCTGTGGCGCAATATGAAGCGTAAAATACGACAGCGGAGACCCCGGACTGTTGAACGACTGAAGCTCTAAATAAAACTAAAATGGGAAAGAATTCCACTTTCAAAGCTTCAACTATTAGTTTCCTCAGTTCCCAAACATTTATTGAGTGTTGTTAAAAGAAAATGTGATGTAACACAGTGGTGAACATGTCCTTTCCCAACTACTTTGGCACATGTTGCAGCCATGAAATTCTAAGTTAATTATTATTTGCAAAATAAAAAAATAAAGGTTATGAGTTTGAACATCAAATATCTTGTCTTTGTAGTGCATTCAATTGGATATGGGTAGAAAAGGATTAGCAAATCATTTTATTCCATTTATATTTACGTCTAACACAATTTCCCAACTCTTATGGAAACAGGGTTTTTATTTTGTTGACAATAGTAACACATTGTAATTAGGATTATTTATCAAAATCATATACTATATGTTGATTAACTAGTTAATTCATTTTATTCTGCCTTATAACAAGATAAGTAGACTTTTTATTTTTGTTGAGCCATTGGTTATATGATAAGTGTATGGTATTCGTCAATGTAACAGATAAAAAAAAAAGGTTTGTGCATTTGCTTACATTTTCATACAGTGCCTGCAGGGTCTCCAGGTCAACTATTGTGTTGTCCAAATTCAAGATGGCTGCAGGAAAAGAAAAATGCAAGAAAATGGGTGAGGAGACAAAATGAGTACCATATTTTTCTGACTATAAGGCACACTTAAAATCTATCTATGAATGTTCTCCTTCATCCAGGTCATTGTAATCTCCGGGAATTCAATGAATTGCAAATGGAATGTTTGGTTTGTTTTAGAAGATATTTCGCCTCGCATCCAAGTAGACTTTATCAGTTCATGCTCAAAGACTTTAGATTGATCATATCTACTCTTAGACTTACAGTGTATTGGTCAGATCTAGTCTAGCGGCTGGTGCCAAAACCCAAATATGTGTACTCCAAAACCAGGAGGGTGTGCCTGGGCAAGGATGGTTTTGCCGTATCGTAGTGAGAAAAACAACTGCTTAAATGCAAACAAACAATCCTACTGTCAAAGTTAACAACAGTTGTTTCTAACTTCTGTTATTTGTTAGAGGCTAAATTGCAGAGTCTCTTGGAAATGGTTGAACGTACAGTGTTGTATGTGGGGTTTTTTTTAAACCTTGACATAGATGGTTTCCCTCACTCCTCTTTCGTACCATCTGTCCTCCCTGTCGAGAATCTGTACATTTGCATGTTCAAAGGAGTGCTGTTTCTCCCTGAGACAGCTGAGTCTAGGCCTGAAGAGTTTGTTTGTCTATGCTGTCCCATGTGTCGGCGTAGTGGTTGTTTTGTTTCCACGATATATGAATCAGTGCATTTATCATTACACTGGATAGCATGCACCAGATTGTTTTTTGTGGGTGTGGGGTGACCACTAAGCCGATGGCACAGCATAGATGGGCAAACTCTCAATTCTGGTTGAGCTTACTGACCTCGAAGCAATTTTATTTGGTACATGGTGTAGTGATAAGTATGACCAGCAGATGGCCATCTACCATATGAGATACGTGTGGGCTGCAATTTGACGCCTGTTCAATAAATGACAATAGCAAGTGCCCGTGAGCAAGCAACACCAAAGCTTTGACGTTTAATGGACAATACAGAACATTACACATGGGGCTCAAAAATGTGTCAAAGTGTTTTAGTAAGACTTTGGTAAGCTACGAAGTTACAGCGACTACTGTAAACAGACGTACTGTGGTTAAATATACAGTTATTATGATGGGGTGTGTAAAAGGATGCCAAAATGGCACCTATTTGGACACATTATCTAGCGTTTTGTTTTGCAATTTTTTACAACACCAGCTTTTCTCATGTATTGGTACCGGCTGATGTGTATTTGGGATCTGTGTAAGTCCTGAAAATTTGCTACCGTCCGCCTAAACTTTAGAACGCTGTCCCTCTGAATCTCAAAATAGCAACATCTCTCCATACTTTTAAATCTTCTTTAAAAACTCACCTTTTTGTGCTGGCGTTCAACACAAGCGGTGCTGGACATATCCATAGACGATTTTATCTATTTCCTTTTATCCATTTTTAACTGTGTTTTATAGAAGTGTTTTGTGCTTATTGCGATTTTGATGATTTTTTAAATATTTAACTTTTCTGTTTTAATTTGTACAGCACTTGGGGCAGTAGTCTCTTTTAGAAATGTGCTATAGAAATAATTCTACCTTGACCTTTGACCATTGTAGTCCACATAGGGGTGAATAAGTACCGACGTCCCACTGGGTCATTATTGTCACCGATGTCCCACTGGGTGTGAGTTTTCCTTGCCCTTATGTGGGCCTACCGAGGATGTCGTGGTGGTTTGTGCAGCCCTTTGAGACACTAGTGATTTAGGGCTATATAAGTAAACATTGATTGATTGATTGATTGACTTATTTTTTATACTCCTGTTGTGGGGTATTCATCTTTCGCTGTTTCCTTTTTTAATATAAAGTAGCACACAGTTTTAACTTATATCTCTGCGCTAAAAACTACAGGTGCAACTACAATGACGGGGAGAAGACACTGTCAAAGTGGAGGCACGTAAATAAGACTGTCCACAAAACGGCACATTCTGAAGACATGCTTAGAAAGCAGCTTGAAGATGGTCTGTAAAGCATAATCAATGCAACATTTTGACCAAAGAACCATCGATACATGTTATGTAGACCACAAGGGTCACAAGGTAGACAGCGTGTGCAAAAATAAAATGGTGTGTACGATGAGTGGGTTGCGTGTGATCTAGTAAGACTACGTGTACAAATAAAAAGTGACTGACTTATTTAAATGAGAATTTTGCGTCCATACAGGGTTTTTACCAAAGGGAAAAATGATCCTTTTCTTCTCCAATCTAGACAACAAAAAACATGCACTCACTTAATTCTGTGTGCTAGGCAGTGGATCACATCACCGGCACTTTTGTGCGTATAAAATGACTCAAATGCTACAAAATGTGCACAATGAACGATGCCTTTTTTCTTATAGGAGCTATATTATAATAATTTGTTTTCCCAAATTAAAAAAAAAGAACATAAAAAAATAAAAATGCCAGCATACACCATAACACATCAATTTGTTTTAAGTGGCCCCGCAAGGCATCTAGCAGCTAAAAAATTATAAAAGGAAATTGCAGAAAAGACGATACATTTAATATTTTTTCTTTCTGACAAACCAAAATGTCGACACAAACACGTAGTACAGAGGATTCTCCTCTGTCCGTCATCTGTCTGTGTAGCACAAGCACTGATCCTGTGGAACTGTCAGTTTATATGTCCTTCTGACACGTGCCAAAAAAAAAAAGCAAAATAGTGCTAACAAAACACTGAAGATTGTGACTAAATAACATTGCGTGTACGAAATAACTATATTTGAATGTTCTTCTCCCAGCTTTGTGGGCATTTTATTGATCAGCATATATTTAGCATAATAGTGATAACACATTATTCTTCTTACTCAACAGACGCAATCTACTTTGCACACATTTAGTAGATCAGCTTTGCTTGTGCTATCAGGTGTGCACATGTTTTAGTACACGCAGATATTTAGTAAATCAGGCTTGAAGTGTTTTAGTGTAGAAAAAAATTATTATAATATCCATCCATCCATCCATCCATTTTCTACCGCTTATTCCCTTTCGGGGTCGCGGGGGGCGCTGAGATATATGCACCTTATAATTCGGAGTGCCTTTTGTACGACAATAGGCTCATCGCCAGTGTATTTTATAATCTAGTGTGCCCTATGGTCTGAAAAATACGGTAGGTTGTTAGCATGCGCCCCAAAAAGAAGGAACAAAAATGATATATGATGTTATTATGTAGTGTCAAAATGTAAGTCAAACAGCCACCATGTTGGATATCTTTCATATCAAGGTGTAGTGAAGACATCAGGATTCCCACAGCCTGAGATCGTTTGTTGCTTAGGAGCTTTACAACCTAAAAAAATAAAAACAGTAGATTAGAGCAGTGTTTTTCAACCCCTGTGCCGCGGCACACTCGTGAGATACGGTCTGGTGTGCCATGGGAGATTATCTAATTTCACCTATTTGGGTTAAAAATATTTTTTGCAAACCAGTAATTATCCATCCATCCATCCATCCATCCATCCATCCAGCCATCATCTTCCACTTATCCGAGGTCGGGTCGTGGGGGCAGCAGCATAAGCAGGGAATCCCAGACTTCCCTCTCCCCAGCCACTTTGTCTAGCTCTTCCCGGGGGATCCCGAGGAGTTCCCAGGCCAGCCGGGAGACATAGTCTTCCCAACGTGTCCTGGGTCTTCCCTGTGGCCTCCTACCGGTTGGACGTGCCCTAAACACCTCCCTAGGGAGGCGTTCGGGTGGCATCCTGACCAGATGCCCGAGCCACCTCATCTGGCTCCTCTCAATGTGGAGGAGCAGCGGCTTTACTTTGAGTTCCTCCCGGATGGCAGAGCTTCTCACCCTATCTCTAAGGGAGAGCCCCGCCACACGGCGGAGGAAACTCATTTCGGCCGCTTGTACCTGTGATCTTATCCTTTCGGTCATGACCCAAAGCTCATGACCATAGGTGAGGATGGGAACGTAGATCGACCGGTAAATTGAGAGCTTTGCCTTCCGGCTCAGCTCCTTCTTCACCACAACGGATCGATACAACGTCCGCATTACTGAAGACGCCGCACTGATGCGCCTGAAGATCTCACGATCCACTATTCCCCCACTCATGAACAAGACTCCTAGGTACTTGAACTCCTCCACTTGGGGCAGGGTCTCCTCCCCAACCCGGAGATGGCACTCCACCCTTTTCCGGGCGAGAACCATGGACTCAGACTTGGAGGTGCTGATTCTCATTCCGGTCGCTTCACACTCGGCTGCGAACCGATCCAGTGAGAGCTGAAGATCCCGGCCAGATGAAGCCATCAGGACCACATCATCTGTAAAAAGTAGATACCTAATCCCGCAGCCACCCAACCGGAACCCCACAACGCCTTGACTGTGCCTAGAAATTCTGTCCATAAAAGTTATGAACAGAATCGGTGACAAAGGACAGCCTTGGCGGAGTCCAACCCTCACTGGAAACGTGTTCGACTTACTGCCGGCAATGCGGACCAAGCTCTGACACTGATCGTACGGGGAGTGGACCGCCACAATAAGACAGTCCGGTACTCCATACTCTCTGAGCACTCCCCACAGGACTTCCCGAGGGACACGGTCGAATGCCTTCTCCAAGTCCACAAAGCACATGTACACTGGTTGGGCAAACTCCCATGCACCACCAAGATTTCACCAGTAATTATAGTCTGCAAATTATGTGTTGTTGTTGAGTGGTCGGTGATGTCTAGAGTTTGGCAGAGTAACCGTGTAATTCTCTTCCATAAGAGTAGGTGGCAGCCGGTAGCTAATTGCTTTGTAGATGTCGGAAACAGTGGGAGGCAGCGTGCAGTTAAAAAGGTGTCTAATGCTTTAACCAAAAATAAACAAAAGGTGAGTGCCCCTGAGAAAAGGCATTGAAGAACATATATGCTGAACGACACTAAAACTAAACTGGCTACAAAGTAAACAAAAACAGAATGCTGGATAACAGCAAAGACTTACTGTGGAGCAAAGACGGCATCCACAATGTAGATCCGAACATGACATGACAATCAACAATGTCCCCACAAAGAAGAATGAAAACGACTGAAATATTCTTGATTGCTAAAACAAAGTAGATGCGGGAGATATCGCCCAAAGGAAAACATGAAACTGCTACAGGAAAACAGCAAAAAACTCAAAATAAGTCACAGCGTGATGTGATAGGTGGTGACAGTACACCTACTTTGAGACAAGAGCTATAGTGATGCATGCTTTTTTATGGTTTAAAGTCATATCCAACAACTTTTTACTGTCAATTAAGTTTCGTTTTTCAATGATTTCTGCTCGTGGTGGGCCTCCGGATTTTTTTCAACTCAAAAAATGTGTCTCAGGTCAAAATTGGTTGAAAAACACAGGATTAGAGAGTGGAACCTTTGATATTATAGGCTATAATAGTGAGGTGCTGTCAGGGGGGGTAAAAGCCTTGATCATGACATGTTGAAAAACAAAGTTAATGAAATAAAATAAGTTTTAATATTTCTCTTTTGGTTTAGGTTTTCTGTGTGATTTTGGTGTGGTTCCTGTATATTTTGATCATTTTCATGGTGAAAATCGCTGAAAGTCCCTGTTTCATGATTAGAATAACGCGGCAGACGAGAAGTGAGGCCGACACAGGTGGTGCCTCCACCGCTACACACAAAGTGTATTGAGCGCGTGCTTGTTGCCACGGGCAAAAGGCAGGTTATGGGGCAGCAAGTACCTCTGCCTTTCAGTAGAAGGCGATATGTCAAAAGTTCATGAACTGCCAACATGGGTTAACCTTTAAGAAGTGGAGGAAGAAAACAACAGACAACTGCTATGCTTCCTGCAAACTGTGACACTTTTTCGACCTAAAAAAGGAAGGACTGGATTTCTAAAATGAGGAATTTTTCAAGACTGAACTTTCAATCAAAGCAAAAAGTCATTAATACTGGGAGACGAACGCCAGAACTGCCAGATTTGATTCAAAAGTGTGTGGTCTGAGGACAAAAAATAACTTGTTCATTTCAAAAGGGCCCTGCGATGAGGTGGCGACTTGTTCAGAGTGAACCCCACTTTCCGCCCGAATGCAGCTGACATAGGCTCCAGCGATCCCCCAACTATCCCCAAAGAGGGACAAGCGGTAGAAAATGAATGGATGGATGGCATTTCAAAAGGATTGGTATCCTGTAAAATAATAGCTCTGTGGCTGTGCTACAAAACACGTCTTTATTCATTTCCCTGCCTTTTATTCTCAATGAGTGACCGTGTTTGGACCCAAATGGGAAAACGTGAACGCTCATTCGCCCACATTCAAGGTCAGATTTTTTTCAAAATGTTTGAAATATCCCCTATTGATCTGGCTCTAAATGAGACTAAATAGCAGCATCCACAATGCCAAAGTAAAGGACAATTGTGAGATGTGAAAAGACCTGATAAACGCCACTTGCTTTTTGGGGAAACAGGAGCTTGCATTTCGTGGCAATTATCTCAATTGAGAAAGAAACTTTTAAAACTCAAAGAAAAAGAGAAAAAGGAGGACTTCTATAACAAAGTCATTGAGATCTTCGTCCAGAAGGAAAGGCAAAAGGACTTCATTTACAAGTAAAGGTAAGACATACTGTCTAGTGCAGGGGTCCCCAAACCACGGGCCGTGGGCTGGATGCGACCAGCCATGGTCCAAAATCCAACCCACGGAAAAGTCCCAAATTTAAAAAAAACAAAAAACATTTGGGACAGCGTGGCGAGTTGGCAGAGTGGCTGTGCCAGCAACCTGAGGGTTCCTGGTTCGATCCCCACCTTCTACCAACCTCGCCACGTCCGTTGTGTCCTTCAGCAAGGCACTTCACCCTTGCTCCTGATGGGTCATGGTTAGGGCCTTGCATGGCAGCTTCCACCATCAGTGTGTGAATGTGTGTGTGAATGTGGAAATACTGTCAAAAGGCTTTGAATACCTTGAAGGTAGAAAAGCACTATACAAGTATTTACCATTTATTTCTATTATTTTTTTTTTAATCTGTCCTTTCTAATCCATTTTCCACTGCTTGTTACTCTCTGTGTGTAGTAGCCGCTCAGGCATATGATATCGTCTAAAAATGCATTTTCCCATCGATAACGCGATATCATTGCGCTCGCCCCGCAGTGGGTTTAAATTGTTCAAACCCACCGCGGCCACCAGGTCAAAAAGTTTAGGTACCGCTGGTCTAGTGTCTGTTCTGCAGTATCTGTGTTAATTTTGTGCTAAGTGTATTGAAATGTTTTATTCTTGCATCGTACTGTGTGTTTTTGTGATTTTGAGCCGGTGCAAGTCATGTTTGTAAATAGAACTAGTGAGTCAGTGCCTCCTCAACTTCAAATCTCACTGCACGTCACTGGGCTAAGATGTATGTATGGATGGATTTTTAAATAATTCATACACTATGTAGGAATGTTCTTGCTTCGATTCATTCACAGATGATATAGTTGTGGGAGGTTTTTTCTGTTTTTTTTTTATGCTGTTGTATAATACATTTAAGAGAAAACGATCAAAAAACAGTATAGACATTTTGTTTATTCTCTGTTGTACGTATGGTGTGATGCAGGGTTTCTCAACCTTTTTTCAGTGATGTACCCCCTGTGAACATGTTTTTAATTCAAGTACCCCCTAATCAGAGCAAATCATTTTTGTTTGAAAATAAGAGTTAAATAAGTAAAATACAGCACTATGTCATCAGTTTCTGATTTATTAAATTGTATAACAGTGCAAAATAATGCTAATTTTTTGTGGTCTTTCTTGAACTATTTGGAAAAAAAGATATAAAAATAACTTAAAATGTGTTTAGAAAAATAAACAAGTGATTCAATTATAAATAAAGGTTTCTACACATAGAAGTAATCATCAACTTAAAGTGCCCTCTTTGGGGATTGTAATAGAGATCCATCTGGATTCATGAACTAAGCATTTCTTCACAAAAAAATAATTATTTAACATCAATATTTATGAAACATGTCCACAAAAAATCTAGCTGTCAACACTGAATTGTTGCATTTCATATTTTGTTGAAGTATTATTCAATAAATACATTTATAAAGGATTTTTGAAGTGTTGCTATTTTTTAGAATTTTTAAAAAAAAATCTCACATACCCCTTGGCATACCTTCAAGTACCCCCAGGGGTACGCATACTGCCATTTGAGAACCACTGGTGTGATGGACACAAATTAAGGCTGGGGTAAGATTTAAAATATGTAAAATAATAATGCAATAAATCACCTGTTTGGCCTTGGACTTAGTGATTGTGTCGGAAAGTGGCTGCTTCTTTTCCTTGACGGCTGTTTTGGAAAACAATTCCACAAATTCCTCGAAGTCTACATCAGGCTCTTCTATTTTCTCCCACACGGACACTGTCGATATTTCCCTAAAAAACACAAGACAGATTAAATATTATTCTTTTAAAAGCACATTGTCATAGCAAGTATCAGAGATGAGTTTGCAGTTTTGCTGCTTTTGGGACTATGTTAGCCCTGAACTGTTCTCAAAAGCCATTGGAGTGAGTTTAGTTGGCCCACAACTCTATCTTCTAGGCAACACTATTGTGTGTATTCAACTGCTTTAGAATTATGTATTATTTTGGCTCCCACACACACACATTGTTATACAATATCATGCAAATTAATTTTACATTGACTATAAACACTCTGAATGTGCAGTCATGTTTGGTTTTGTGTTTAAAAAAACCCATCTGAGTTATCATGTATTATTAAAATCATTATATTTTTGAGTATGTTTTCTCAATGCATGAAAAAATTACTTGAACCTGGGATCTGTCGGGTTTGCGTTGCATTGCATGGTAAGGTCGTCATATGTATTTTGTTTTACGGAATTTTTCTGAAAAAGATGTGCAGAACACATCTTTTTTTAGAGAGAAAAAAGTACCAGATAATAGTTTTATGCATGCTCAACGATAAAATTAATGCAACATTTATGTGTTTGCTCTCATCTTTCAGAGAGCTGAACTTACAGAGCTCTACAGAAAAATATATTACCATTTCAGGCTAAATCTGTGTTAATGAGTGTTTTTCTTTTGCAAAAATTTCTGAATTGCCTTTGACGGCTTATGGTAAGAAACTAAAAACAATTTAAAATAATAATAATTTACGGGCTCTGGTGGACATTCCTGCAATAAGCATGCCCATTGCACACTTCCCCATTGATGTTCCTTGGAACATCAATGGCTTTGTGCTGCAAAATTGGAAATGATCGGATCCTGGTCTAAGGGAATCTGGACCATATCATTATATTCAACAGTGTTTCATAATTTAGACTTAATGACATAGCAAAAGATAGATACATTATAGAAAAAACATATACAAAAATGGTGCCCAGTCTTGCCCAATTTTCACACAATGTTCACATGGTAGAAAAAGTTAAATATATTTTTAGTTTAGCTCATGAAAGACAAGATCAAAAAACAATACTGTTGCATTTATATTTTTGTTGTGTATTTTACTGACTTCCACCAACTTTGTATAACTCCCAATTATACAACAACTCTACAATTTGTTCATTCCTGCTTTAAAGTTGAATTTTCTGACAGTTTAAGAGTCACTGAATATGCGGGCAAGACAGATAGAAAAGGGAGGATTGGACTAGGCGCTGCTATTTTGTGCTTCGGTTTGAGAAGGTTGTAGATGTTGTTTTGGCATGATTGTCCGTTTTGATGAAGTGATTGTGGAATGACCACCTTAAGGTTCTTAACTTAAGTCAGGATAAAGCAGACCTGTATAATGCTACAAATAAACTCCATCTCTGTTTGTCTTTTTCCCTCATCATGTCTATACAGGCTGCAAAATGGCCTGCTTCTCCTTCGTCTCACATTACATGTTACTGCTAAACTACTAAGCTTTTCATATAATTTGTGTGAAACTTGACTTTTTAAATGTTCTAGCATTATCTGCATCTGACAACTGACAGGATGAGTGACGTGCATGCTTCTGGGATAAGAAGGTTGATGAATAGTGTTGGGCAACACGCATCGATGGGAACTAGGGTTAACATTACGATTGTCGTTAAAATGTTTTCAAGTCGTTTCCTCATTTCGATACTCGACCGGAAAAAATAGCCGTCACCAACAAAGAAGAAGCAGTAGGTTTCATGACAAACTGTGTTTGGAAGCGCTTAAAAGTTTTGCCTAACTTTGTCAAAAAAACAAATGACTGGTCAGCGCAGTGCAATATGCATGGCTGTTGTACCGTACAAAGGAGAGCAACAAATATGACAAACAACTCCTCCGGATTCATAATGTGGAAATCAAAACGTTCTATCTATTAAAAAAAGTTTCAATCAATCAATCAATTGATTCGTTTTTGATCTTTTGCGCCAACCTTGTTCCTCGAACCAGTCAGAATCATTTAAATAAAACACTAAATTAAAGTTGTGAGCAGCATTGAAAGGGGTCTTGATCCTAATAATAGTATGCTATCTCAATATTTACTACTTGATATAATGCGAAAAATTGAAATGACATATCAATAAAGTAATTGTTAAAAAAGATTGTGTGGTGTTTCTGTATGGATAGACCAGGGGTCGGGAACCTTTTTGGCTGAGAGAGCCATATAATATTTTTTAAAGTATTTCCGTTAGAGCCATATAATATTTATTTTTAAGACTGAATACAACTAAATGCGTGCATTTTTAAGTAAGACCAACATTTTTAGAGTATAATAAGTCTCGTATTATTTTTAATAACATTGTTATTCTGAAGCTAACCAACAATAAATAAAATACTTCTTACCATTGATGCGACTTCTTGAACAGGTGCGGTAGAAACCGGATGGATGGATTAAAACGTTATTTTTGACACTGTGATTACCAGCGGAATTATTCACTATTTATCGTGTTAAGCAATGTCAGCTAAGATTCATCTGAGAGACAGATTCAGTCATCAAAAGAGCCGCATCTGGCTCTAGAGCCATGGGTTCCCTACCCCTGGGATAGACCGTGAAGACTCTTTCTGGGACATCATCTGGATTGTCTGCTTGTTTTTAAAAGGTGCACACTACAACGAGCGTTCACAAGCATACAAATAAATATTATTAACTAATAATTAGAAAGTTTGTCAACACGTGACACATCTTCATGACAACCATCTCCCATGATCGGTCAGATCAGAAGCTGGCGGTGCCGGTAAATCTTAGCCTCTTCCTCAGGTTCATCATTGATATCTGTCCATCCATTCTCCACTGAGATCAGGATAGCGGCGCACACAGACGCAGCGGCCCAGAGCTTATACTATAATCTTAGTTTATACACTTTGTGGATGGTATTGTTTATAATTTAACAGTTTTGGTACCCTGGCACTGGAATATAGTTAGACTGAACTGGTCCATCTAATACTCTTTACCTCCTGAGATCATCAGACCACCAGACCAGCAGCAGACTGGAGGAGAAGGCGCTGTTTAATCATGCAGATTTATAGTCAGTCCTTTACAAATTCCACCGAAATATGAAGTGTGCTACTAGAGGAGGTAGAACTTTAAAAATGTAGCAGATGTGTGCAGGGTGGGTACTAGGATGACAGGGGATGCAAAACAATAACAGCGCAATACGTTTTCATAACAGGGTCACTACTGCCTACTTTGTCTTGTTATAGTCTTATTTTACTGTTATATTTTTATTCCCATTGTTGCTTTTTATTTTTTATTCTTATTGTAATATTTCTCTATTTTGTTTCCATTTAAACCCCCATTATTTACTTTTTTTTAACTTTGTATTTTTTTAATTTATCTCAACTTTGTACACATCTGCTGGAATTTAAATTTTCTTGAAGGAACTCTCCTGAAGGAATCAATAAAGTACTATCTATCTATCTATCTATCTATCTATCTATCTATCTATCTATCTATCTATCTATCTATCTATCTATCTATCTATCTATCTATCTATCTATCTAGGCTGCTATGGCAGCACATCAGGGCCATCACAGACTATAAGAGGAAGCCCCTATCTTTCTCTGCTAACAATCCCACCTTAACGGAGGACATAAACCTTTTTTATGTCCATTTTGACAGGGAGAACACCGACCCTGTACTGCTCCGACCCGCCTCTTCACTGTTCTGCAGAGCTGGTGGACGTCTTCACCTTGATCTCACATCATGGGTTCTGGCCTGCTTCAAAACTGCTACAATAGTCCCCCTTCCAAAACAGTCGAAAGTCACATGTCTTAACGATTATAGGCCCGTGGCTCTCACCTCCATCACTGCCAAATGCCTGGAGAGACTAGTTATCAAACACATTAAAGCTACCATACCCCCATCACATGATCCTTATCAGCTAGCTTACAGGAAAAAATGGTCCACATTGCGTGCTCCACACACTACTGGAGTTTCTGGAGCATATAAACACATATGTGCGGCTCCTCTTTGTGGACTACTGTTCGACTTTTAACACCTTCCGGCCATACAAATTCTGCCCTAAACTCCAGCAACCAGGACTTGACATAATCCTGTCCAATTGGATCTTAAGTTATTTAACAAATCGTAAACAGAGTGTTAGAGTCGACAATAACACTTCCTCCACCCTAGTCATCAACACAGGGCTGACGCAGGGGTGTGTGCTGAGCCCCCTGCTCTGCACTCTGTTCACCCATGACTGCTCTGCCTTTTCCTTCTCCAACCTCATTGTCAAGTTCGCAAACGACACCACGGTCCTCAGACTCATCACCAATGTCAATGTGATGGGTAATAGGAATGAGGTGCAACATCTGGCGTCATGGTGTGACAACAATAACCTGGTCTTAAACACCATAAAGACCAAGGAAATGTATGTGGATTTTTGCAGGAAAGGACTCAAGAACCATAGACCTCTCTCCATCGGCTCATTGGTGGTGGTGATGGTCAGCAGTTTTAAATTATTGGGTGTGACTGTGGCGGAGGACCTGTCCTGGGGCACTCACATTGTTTTCGTAGCAGGGAAGACCCAACAACGCCTCTACTACCCGAGGAAGCTGGATCATTTACATTCCCAGCCCTTGATGGTGAACTTTTACAAGTGCGCCATCTAAAAGTGCCAAAAATCCATAAGTTAAGAAAATTATGGATTTTATTGTGGTTTTCTAGCTCCAATAAAGCAGACTTACAGACACTCCAACAAGTGGTGAAAGCAGCAGGGAAAATCATTGGAAGTTGTCTTCCAGAGATAAGTTCCATCTTCACCACTCGCTGTCTGAGGAGACTGCAGAACATCCTGTGTGACCGTCACCACCCTACCAATCATATGTTCCACCTGCTGCCCTAAGGCAGAAAATACAGGTCCATCCAGACCCAGACAACAAGACTATTGAACAATATGTATCCTCAGGCTTTAAGGCTGCTGAACACCACCTTCCTTTGATCCCCTCTCATGGACAATAACCACATCCACCAACAATAGCTCTGAACTGGATTTTGCATTGCTGCACCCTTGTCACCATCTTCATGTATCTGTTACAATGTTGCAATGGCGTCAACAATTGTTAATTGTTAATCTGTTAAATGTTTACACTCTGTTATTTACGGGAATTTTTGTATTTAGAAACTTGTGGCACTTTACATCAAACTATGCAGTGTTGATGCTCTCAACTTAATTTTGTTGTTGTTTGTGACAATGACAAAACATTTAATTGAATTGAACTTAACTCAACCTCACATGACTGGGCAGCAGATATGTCACGTAAATGTAAGGGCGGGGACAACTGACGTAACCAGGAAGTGTTCCGTAGGCTAGACTGTCCCAAGCTAGAACTCTTGCCAGGACCCACACTCTGTCGACCAAATGGGCTGGGTCCTTAAAAGGATGCAGCCCCGAATTAAAAAAAAAAAAAAAAGGAGAATTGAATTGAATTTGAAAGCATCCAGCATGGATGAATAGAACAGACAAGTAATTGTTTTTTTTTGTCTGCTCGCGGAAAAGAACATCCTAATCTACGATTTGACTCCCTCGAACGGCCTTGACACTGTGGAAACAGGACCAGGCTGTTCTGAAAACACCCCCAAGGACACCTCAACGATAGACGCTTTTGACCCCCCTCCATCCTCAACGACACCTGGAGTCCAACTTTTGCAGATCGGCCTCAGTCTAAAAAACATTACATCATCACACCCAAGACAATTTTGCATACACGCACACACCCTCCATCCCCACCCGGCGCCTTCACCACTGCTTTTTCCCCTCGGGTGATGGTCGGATGGCCCCAACTCCCCACCCCTTTGTTGCGAGTTTGTTGTGATTAAATGTAACGTGTGTTTTCCCACTCCAGACTGGGCCCCCCTTAGGAGCCCAGTTTAGATTGTATTTTTTTACTCATCTTCTTCCCCAGCGTTTTACCTTTTACCATCTTTTACGGGGCGCCTCGTGGCGACCCATCAGCGTTCCTGTTCTGTAACCCTGTACACTGTTTGTTTTGTCTAATCTTGAACGGGTTTGTGCTGTAAACAAAAATGTTGCAATGACAATAAAGACCTACCTACCGAATTGAGACACAGATTATATGTTTAGAATCTGTCATTTTAACCGTGGGTCATTTGATCAAAGTCTATAAAGTACAACGCTGTTTTTCGGCCTAAAAATAGCCAACGGACGTCAAAATGGCTGACTTTCTGTTTATTATCAGATATGGGTTCTTCAGAATTTTACGTGCATCCTAAACATTTCCAGGAATTTTCATGACAATAGGTGACTCTGGGGCGAGGGGCTCAATTTTCCCAACATTAAAGGAGCCAATTTTTTACGTTCGGTTTCGGCACCTCTAAAATACCTGATTAGACCCCTACCGGACGTCTTGGCCAAATTTGGGGAGTGTTTCTGAATGCTAAGGGCCTCAAAAAGTCCAAGTCCATAGTGATAGAAGAAGAAGAAGGAGAATTAAAACTGCAAGCAGCGTTGAACAGGCCCTCACCCCCCTTGCACCGCAGGGTTCACATGCATGACGTTTGCGGTCACGTCCAACCCCACACCCCAACCCGCCTTCAAAACTTTTAGGAAGATCGGAGCATGTGTAAGGAAAGTATGACTGTTATAATTTTTCCCCACAAGGGGTCGATAAAGGTGCAACAGTAATCCTGCAGTTTTCCTACCCAAGACCTTGACCCACCTTTAAACATTCCAGGAGGATTGCAAAATGTGTAAGGATATTATTATTATCAATGTTATAGTTTTTCACCACTAGAGGGCGATAACGGCGGGGCAGTAGTCAAGCGGCTAAGTCCTACCCAACACTCTGACACTCCTTATAACATTTCTGGAAAAGTGGTCCATCCATCCATTTTCTACCGCTTATTCCCTTGTGGGGTCGCGGGGGGCGCTGGCGCCTATCTCAGCTACAATCGGGCGGAAGGCGGGAAAAGTGGTCATGTGGACAAAAATTATGACAGTTCAATTTTTTCAGCAGAAAGGGTCGATAAAGGCACAGCAGTAGTTATGAAGTTGCCTCCCAACCAATACACGACTCGCCATCAAAACATTTGGGAAGTTCAAATCATGTGGAATGAATTTATGACAGTTATAATTTTTCACCGCAAGGGGGCGATGGTGGTGTAGAAATTTAAAGGGAGTTGCTCTTTTTTTTCGTTTTTACTATTGTTCAGTCATTTTGAGAGACAAAAACAGTCTTTTATTTTTTAGGATTTTAAAGATTGTAAAATCACTTAAAAGATGCGGCTAATGGGAGTCACTGTTAAAGTTATCTAAAACAACTTCAAACCCTTGATCGTTTTGTGTACAAACTGCAAGGCTGTAATAACATAGTAACAAACACTTTCATAACAATATGTAATATGTACAACATTTAACATATTTTGGTCATTTTAATCAATGCTGGGACTGATTTCTTCCGTTTCCATAGTAGCGCACTTCCGACTTCTGGAAACAACTGTGTGTCCTACTTCTGGGAACAAACACAAGTGTTTTCTTCGCAATAGACAACAAAAACGACTATTTTCCGACAAATGAGGATTCACAACTACAGAAGGTGAGTATACAGAGGATAAACTACTACAAACCCCGTTTCCATATGAGTTGGGAAATTGTGTTAGATGTAAATATAAACGGAATACAATGATTTGCAAATCATTTTCAACCCATATTCAGTTGAATATGCTACAAAGACAACATATTTGATGTTAAAACTTAACATTTTTTTTTTGCAAATAATCATTAACTGTAGAATTTGATGCCAGCAACACGTGACAAAGAAGTTGGGAAAGGTGCCAATCAATACTGATAAAGTTGAGGAATGATTATCAGACACTTATTTTGAACATCCCTCAGGTGTGCAGGCTAATTGGGAACAGGTGGGTGCCATGATTGGGTATAAAAGCAGCTTCCATGAAATGCTAAGTAATTCACAAACAAGGATGGGGTGAGGGTCACCAATTTGTAAGCAAATTGTCAAACAGTTTTCGAACAATATTTCTCAATGAGTTATTGCAAGGAATTTAGGGATTTTACCATCTACGGTCCATAAAATAATCAAAAGGTTCAGAGAATCTGGAGAAATCACTGCATGTAAGCCATGATATTACGGACCTTTGATCCCTCAGGTGGTACTGCATCAAAAACTGACATCAGTGTGTAAAGGATTTCACCACATTGGCTCAGGAACACTTCATAAAACCACTGTCAGTAACTACGGTTGGTTGCTACATCTGTAAGTGCAAGTTAAAACTCTGCTATGCAAAGCAAAACCCATTTATCAACAACATCCAGAAACGCCGCTGGCATCCCTGGGCCCGAGCTCATCTAAGATGGACTGATGCAAAGTGGAAAAGTATTCTGTGGTCTGACGAGTCCACATTTCAAATTATATTTGGAAACTGTGTACGTAGTGTCCTCCGGAACAAAGAGGAAAATAACCATTTGGATTGTTATAGGCGCACAGTTCAAAAGCCAGCATCTGTGATGGTATGAGGGTGTATTAGTGCTCAAGGCATGGGTAACTTACACATCTGTGAAGGCACCATTAATGCTGAATGGTCCATACAGGTTTTGAAGCAACATATGTTATCATCCAAGCAACGTTATCATGGCGCCCCTCCTTATTTCAGCAAGACAATGCCAAGCCACGTGTTACAACAGCGTGGTTTCGTAGTAAAAGAGTGCGGGCACTTTCCTGGCCCACCTGCAGTCCAGACTTGTCTCCCATCGAAAATGTGTGGCGCATTATGAAGCGTAAAATATGACAGCGGAGACCCCGGACTGTTGAACGACTAAAGCTCGACATAAAACAGAAATGAGAAAGAATTCTACTTTTAAAGATTCAACAATTAGTTTCCTTAGTTCCCAATCGTTTATTGAGTGTTGTTTAAAAAAAAGGTGATGTAACACAGTGGTGAACATGCCCTTTCCCAACTACTTCGGCACATGTTGCAGCCCAGAAATTCTAAGTTAATTATTATTTTCAAAAAAAAAAATAACGTTAATGAGTTTGAACATCAAATATCTTGTCTTTGTAGCATATTCAAATGAATACGGGTTGAAAAGGATTTGCAAATCATTATATTCCGTTTATATTTACATCTAACACAATTTCCCAACTCATATGGAAACAGGGTTTGTACTTCGGGAAGCCAGCACGAAGGAAGGGTGAAACATTGAAGCAGACGGAAACCAAGAGAGCGAGGTTGGCGTGGCTTGAAGCTGTAAATATGAAACTTAAAGCCAAGCTAATTTGACATAAACTGAGTGCTTGCCCAAATTAAGACTTGTGCATCCTAAAGGCAGGACACCCCACAACCCCAATAACACTCTTGTGTATGCTATCCAGTTTAGTGATGAATGCACTGATTCATATATTTGAAAAACAAAACAACCAAACATGGCACAGCAAAGACGGGCAAACTCTTTAGGCCAAGATTCAGCTGTCTACCCGCACCTCACGGAGAAACAACATTCCTTTGAGAACAAAAATGTACAGATTCTGGACAGGGAGAATGGATGGGAAGCCATCTAAGTCAAGGTTGAAAAACCATCCCTGAATAGAGGAGGTGTTATGCGACACCACCTATCTCCCCCATACAACATTCAACCATTCCTAAAAGACTTGGCAATTTAGCCTCCAACAAACAACATGAGTTAGAAATATGTGTGCCATTTGTTTAAAACTGAATGAAATGCTAACCTGGGGGATTTCCAACTATTTTGGACTGGTAGTAGTCGATCTACAAGTGATCGTTCTGCCACACAATACCTCAAGGCTAACGAGGGGAAATTAAGCTTCAACTGCCGTTGGTTTTGACAGTAAGATGGTTTGTTTGCACCAAAACAGTTGTTTTTTCTCACTACAATAGGGCGAAACTGTCCTTGCCCAGGCACACCCTTCCGGTTTAGAAGTATAAATATTTGGGGTTTTGGCACCAGCCGCTAGACGAGATCTGACCAATCTAAGTCTGCGACTAGATCTGACCAATCTAAGTCTACGACTAGATCTGACCAATCTAAGTCTATGACCATGAACTGATTAAGTCTACTGAGGAATTGGCACCAGTTACTAGACTAGAGCTGAGCAATCTAAGTTTTAGAATAGATCTGACCAATCTAAGTCTTGGACTAGATCTGACCAATCTAAGTCTATGACCATGAACGGATTAAGTCTACTGAGGAAATGGCACCAGCCTCTAAACTCGATCTGACCAATCTAAGTCTAAGACCAGATCTGATCAATCTAAGTCTCTGAGCATGAACTGATTAAGTGTACTGAGGAATTGGCCCAGCCGCTAGACTAGGTCTGACCAATCAAAGTCTATGAGTATGAACTGTAGAGGCCTACTCGGATGAGAGGCAAAACATCTTCTAAAACAAACCAAACATTTCAGGAGCGATCGATTAAATGCCCTGAGATTACAATGACTTGGATGAATGACAACATTCCTGACAAGGTTGATTGTAGGTTATGACTGGCATTAATTTTAAAGTAGCTAAGATTTTGTAAATGAGCACGCAGCAGTAAGTCATGAGTGATGCTCATACTGATTAAGTCTACTGAGGAATTGGCACAAGCCGCTAGACTAGATCAGACCATCTAAAGTCTATGAGTGTGAACTGTAGAGGCCTACTCGGTTGAGAAGCAAAACATCTTCTAAGACAAACCAAACATTTCAGGATCGATTGAGTAAATGCTCTGAGATTACAATGACTTGGATGAATGACAACATTCCTAGACAAGGTTGATTGTAGGTTATGACTGGCATTAATTTTAAAGTAGCTAAGATTTTGTAAATGAGCACGCAGCAGTAAGTCATGAGTGATGCTCATACTGATTAAGTCTACTGAGGAATTGGCACAAGCCGCTTGACTAGATCTGACCGATCAAAGTCTATGAGTATGAACTGTAGAGGCCTACTCGGAGGAGAGGCGAAACATCTTCTAAGACAAACCAAACATTTCAGGAGCGATTGATTAAATGCTCTGAGATTACAATGACCAGGATGAATGACAACATTCATAGACAAGGTTGATTGTAGGTTATGACTGGCATTAATTTTAAAGTAGCTAAAGGTGGCTTTTCCCACGAAGAGTTTTGTAAATGAGCACTAAGTATTAAGTCATGAGTGATGCTCATACTTTTCTATCGATGCCGCCATGTGATGTCATTACAATGCAACATGGCACGAATGCGACAGTACCCAAGATATTGCTCCATGAATAAGTAGGATGGTGTCAAACATGTCTAAATAGTCCACATTAAACCCGTGATGAAACGTAACACATGTACTTTTTTGTGTGTAGCTGTATTCTGGTCCAATACAGTGGCTTCATGGGTCTGGGAGGCTCCACTACTGCTTTTTTGGGTGGTTTCTCTTGAGTAAGGCCCAGAGTATACAGCTCCAATGGCAGAGGAGGAGGCAGGGACCCCCAAACTCCTGGAAGGACTGGAGGAACCCAGGTTGCTCCCGGAGGAGGAGGAGGGGGTGGGGGCGGCCCACCAGTTACACCGGGGAGCGGAGGAGGGGGCGGGGGTGGAATACCAGTACCAGGGAGAGGAGGAGGTGGGGGTGGAGAAGGTCCACCAGTTGGTGGTGGGGGTGGTACAACCCCACCAGGAAGAGGAGGCGGTGGGGGTGGAGCAGGACCGCCAGGAAGAGGAGGCGGTGGGGGTGGAGTGGGTCCACCAGGAGGAGGTGGTGGCGCGTGTGGAGCAATACTACCAGGAAGAGGAGGCAGTGGGGGTGGAGTGGGTCCACCAGGAGGAGGTGGTGGCGCATGTGGAGCAATACCACCAGGAAGAGGAGGTGGTGGGGGTGGAGCAGGTCCATCAGGAAGAGGGGGAGGCGGGGGTGGGGCTGGTATTGACCCTACTAGTATTGGTACTGTTGATTGTTCTGGTAAAGATAGAAGTGTCCCATCTGGTAAAGGTTGGGGTTGCTCCTGACATGAACATTGTTTGATTGGGAACTGAAGGAAGCCATTTACTCCACTGGGTTCAATATAAGGCACTTTAAATTTGAAACTGTCACCCATCGGTGATGTTTGCACTGATTTAGCCTCCGCACAGCCCAGAGCCTGAGCTGCTTCAGTCTGAAGGTGAGCATCACAAACAGCCCTAAAAAGACATTCGTCTCCTCCACATTCCTTGTCTGTGTGAGTAGGTTTTAGGTCTGGATCCTGGAGAGGAGGCTGCCGCTCCAACTCTGCAATCTTGGTCCTGAGGTCTTCAATGGTTTCCTCCAGCTGTTGGATAACACTCACATGTTTTTCCTTAAGTTTTACTGTTTTTAGTAAAACATCATCCTACAAATGAAAGAAAACAACTTTAATGGTAATCCGATGAACAAATATTGTTTAACAATACAATGTGACATAGTGCAGTGACTGAATAAGAGAGTGTAATCTTTCTTTAGGGACAACTCTGTAAAAGCCAGGTTGTGAGGCAAGTTCAACAGGTTGAAAAATACAACAAGGTTATTAAACCAACCATCTATCTCATACGTGCAAACCAGTGACGACCAAACCACTTTTTACCAAGTAAGAGTGCTTCTTCCTGACACATCGGACTTTTGATTTAATGTATGTAATATTTACAATGCATTACATTTAAAAAATCTATCCATCGTCATGTCTTTCATAATTGTGAACGATAGTCGAAATTCCAAAGAAAGTGCATTTCCCCTTTAAGAGTACACGCAGAGTTTCATGTCATTTCATGTGAGAACCATAATCTCAAACATTTACTGTTATACTATTTGATATTGCACTGATACTGCATTTGACTACTGTACATCTACTTGTACTGATACTTCTACCATAACTACTGTGACTTCTTGTGCAACTTATTGTCTTGTAATTAATGTACAAACGTACATCAGATCTATTCAAATGTTTGTATTTTTTGTATTTAGTGTATTGGATTCTGCAACTAGTGTTTGGATCCCACTGTAAGCAATATCTGAAGAGCATGGAATAAAGCATTTTACCGTGGTGTACTCTGCATGTTACAAATAAAACTTTGAACCTTGAACCTTAATGCCAATTATATACCCTCCATGTAACTTACCTGGCATTGTTGGTTGTCGCTTTGTTGCTGCCTCAAACCCAATCCCGTAGGATTTTCTAAAGAAATGGACACATTTTTTAAACAAATAAACTCAGACTTGCACAAATCAGCACAAGTACAAATCAGAGGACTCCTGTTTGTGCAAATATCCTGAGGCAATGTGAAATATATCTCTTTTGACTGAAAAGAAACTTTAGGTGTCTTTTCAAAAATCTATTTTTACTTTTAACCAATGTCACTGTGACTAAGTAGGAGTTGATATTGCTTATTTTGCCACACGCAGGAGCAGACAGTTTTATGATAGTACCACTACCTGCAATGCACATACCGATACTACATCTAAGATACAAAGCAAATAAAATATTTGCCTTTCTACATCATTGGGTTGGGTTTGAGTCATTCAATATTGGTGTACAACTCACTTTAATTGTCCACTTAAATGCCAATTATAAGTCAACACAAGACACATGAATACAAACAAAGTAAAGGGATAGAAATGAATTAAAATAAGATGCAAATTGAACTACAATACTAATTTTGTTTCCGTATATGTTACCATATCTGAGTTATCGTGTAGAAATATTTGCAAACAACTACAAATGCTAGTTTCATTCACTAACAATGTTACAAAAAAGATCAATTAGAATAATACATTATATAGAGAACATACAAACCCTTTATTAATTGAATCACAAATATTGAAATACAACGATTTGGTGCATTTAAAAACAGCTAAAAAAAATATACAAACCAAACTATAACCCACGGAGCCAAACTTGAACCCCCTTATGTTTTTTATTAGCTTTGATCGGCGTGACACGTCCTATTCCTGGTTCAAACCATCCAAGCTATGCCCCTTCTATTTTTGTTTGTTATTTAGATTTAGACAGACTTAGACTTCCTTTTATTGTCATTAAAATTTGAACTTTACAGTACAAACAAGAACAACATTTTGTTGCATTAGCTCGTTGAAGTGCAGGATAAAAGAGCAATAAGGTGCATATATAAATAAATAGACTACTGTACAGATAAATGCACTTTTTCATATGCATCCACATTTATGGATGTATATTATATTGTCTTTATATTCCAGCGAGTTAGCCCGTTGTTGGGGAGGAATTGAGGGAATTATTTTGATGCGTTTAAAAGTCTTATGGCCTGAGAGAAGAAGGTGTTACAGAACCTCGGGGTTCTGCTACGGAGACCGCGGAACCTCTTTATAGAGTACAGCAGTGAAAACAGTCCTTGGTGGGGATGGGAGGAGTCGCTACAGATTATCTGAGCCCTGGTCAGGCAGCGGCTTTTTGTGATTTCCCGGATAGGAGGAAGATAACCAGCAACACAGCAGCCATTCCATTTATTTTATTTTTTTAAATTCACAAATATCTCTGCTGATAGAAGGCATGCACGTGTGAACAAGCGCTGTGATTGACAAGCATTACGGCCAATCAAAGCAGCGTTTCCTTTGACTCTTGTGAAGTGTTTTATAAAGTTTATTGTAACAATACATTTTTTTCTTAAACTAATAATGGTAAGATAAGCTTGCTGGTGTTGTCCTTGCTGTAGTTTTGATTTGAAAAATCTGATTTTGAGCAAGTTGCAAACAGCCTTTTCTACTTTACACCTGGGTTTTCTTTTTACTGTTGCGGGCTTGAGAAATGACTGGATGGCATTGACACTCTATTGAGACATCCAGTGTCATGAGTCTTCAGATCAGTTTCTACTTCTATTCTTTTTCCACTTTGAATTTGCTAATAATTGTGTAGATCAGGGGTATGGTTCGTGAGCCAGATGTGGCTCCTTTGATGACTGCATCTGGTTTTTCAGATACATTTTCGCACCTCAAAACATTCTAATGCATTTTAATACATCCATCCATCGTCTACCGCTTGAGTTCAGACCAGGGTTAGGCTCGAGCTACCTGCAAGGCTTGAGTCAGTCACAGCTACACGTATTAACAATGTCAAGAAGTAAACGCCCCTCCTTTCAATCAAATATTCAGCTTGATAGTTTATATTGGTAGCGTGGCTCAAATGGTAGACCGACTGTCCAGAAACTTGAGGGTTGCAGCTTACGCCATCATAGCCATTGGACAAGACAGTGCAGTTCTCTCTTGTGTAGACGTGTGAATTAATGTTTGGTGGTGGTCCGAGAGGCCATTGGCGCAAATTGTGAGCTGTGGCTGTTTAAGCACCGTGAATGTGGAGTGAATTAATGATGGCTTGCCAGTGTCAAGCACTTTGAGTGCCTAGAGAAAAAGCGCTATATAAATGTAATCCATTAATACTATTGTGTTGATAAAACCCTTTTAAAAAATGAAAATAAAAAACTATGATTAGTACCGTACATTTCAGGAAAAATGGACAAAGGAATGTGCCTTTGTGGAGAGAGCATGTTCTTCAGCGTCCTATTATTTCGCTTTGTGGTGCTGTGGCTTAGTTGGTAGAGCGGCCATGTCAGCAACTTAAGGGTTCCAGGTTCGATCCTCGCTTCCGCCATATAGTCACCATATCGTCGCCATATAGTTGTGTTCATGGGCAAGACACTTTACCCACCTGCTCCCAGTGGACCCACACTGGTTTAAATGTAGCTTAAAAACCTCGAAAGGCCTTAGTGGCCACATGCGTGGACAGCACCTTTTGGCTCTTATTTCCAAAAGTGTGTACACTACTAAATCGGGGTCTTATGGCCGCTTAAGTGGACACTTACACTGCTATCTGATGGTGTCATAAGAGTATAACATTAAATGAAATTTGGAAAAAAAAATTAACAATAAAAATGTGCATATCACTACACATGAAGTACACTTTAGTGTACTTATGGACTAAGTACATCATATCAAAAGATGATTCTTAGTTTTTATTCTTATTAGGGTCCAATAAGCCCAAATAGCAAAGAGAAATAATAAAAAAAAAACATGTAAACAAACGGCTTGGGCCTTAAGAGGTTGAAGATGTAGATATTGGGTTTCACTATGTAAAGTTATTTGAGTCTCTTGAGCAGGGATGACTAAAGTGGGGCCAAAGGATGGCTATCAAATTTAATACACATTAATATTGACCTCTTTCAAGCCCCACAATCATTGATAGCATGTCCGCAAGGCTACAATGTAAAAAAAAAAAAAACGAAAAACCCCAGCAGATTTTACGGTAATTTTAGGGTAAAATCATCACTTGTACCATTTTTTCCATTTACATTGATGCACTGTGAAATCAACAGATGTAGATTTAACGGCAAAAAAGTAACAGATCTTGCACCAGAATTTTGCATTAAAAACAGTACCACTGTTTTTATCTTATTTAATGCACTGCAGAAAAAAAATATTGTAAATTGTTTTGTAAAAAAACCTGGCAGCTTATTCACCCACATTTTCAGACAAACAGTTGTAAAGTTTTTCAATTTACTGTAATTTGGTGTAAAGCCCCCGAAAAATTTAAGATTAAATTCTGACTAAGGTGACTTTTTTTTTTTTTACTGTAAAATCTATAGATTTGTTTTATTGGCTAACTAGTTTCCATCTATTGAACCTGACTATCTCTAAAAGCTAATATTTTTATATGGTAAAATGATGCTAAATTCCTCACTTGTGGTGTTGTTGCATGGTTAAAATCGCTGTTAGGCCCGCGGACCATTGGCAGATTTTCCCAAAATGTGGGCACCCCTGCTCCAGAGAAAAACACTATATAAATATAATTCACTTCACTTATATATGTCTTAAAAATGCATATGCGTTTAGTTGTATTCGGTGTAAAAAAATATCATATGGCACTCATGGAAATACATTTTAAAATATTTAGGTTCATGGCTGTGTCAGCCATAAAGGTCCCCAACCCCTGGTGTGAGAGTAACGAATGATGATGATTACCATATTTTTCGGACTATAAGTCACAGTTTTTTTCATAGTTTGGCCGGCGTTGCGACATATACTTCGAAGCGACTTATGTGTGAAATTATTGACACATTACCGTAAAATATCAAATAATATTATTTAGCTCATTCGCGGAAGAGATAAAGAAAATGTCAGCAATCGTCACACACACATCAGCAATCGTCCCACACATGTCAACCAATAAGAATTCGGCGGAGGAGGGTCATGGCAGAGGTGCATTGTGGGTCATGGGATGCTAACTGCTATATGCTATATGCTACTGCCGTAGCTACTAAAATGGATCATTTCAATGTTGGCGGTAACTTATAAAAACCGAGAAGGGCTGAACAAAAATGGCACCAAAAAGGAAATCATGTACTGCAGATTACAAGCTGGACGTAGTGAAATATACAGCAGAAAACGACAAGAGGAAGCGGCGCATACCTTTGGAGTTGGCAGAGTTGTTTAGAAGCAACATCGAGGAAGAAGATTTCATCTGATTTATCGATTAGGAGTGACAGATTGTTTGGTAAACATATAGCATGTTCTATATGTTATAGTTATTTGAATGACTCTTACCATAATATGTTACGTTAACTTACCAGGCACCTTCTCAGTTGGTTATTTATGCGTCATATAACGTACACTTATTCAGCCTGTTGTTCACTATTCTTTATTTATTTTAAATTGCCTTTCAAATGTCTATTCTTGGTGTTGGGTTTTATCAAATAAATGTCCCCCAAAAATGCGACTTATACTCCAGTGCGACGTATAAATGTTTTTTTCCTTCTCTATTATGCATTTTTGGCCGATGCGACGTACACTCCGGAGCGATTTATAATCCGAAAAATACGGTATTATGTTCAAAACGTATTACACTGAGGTGGTCCCATTATTTTAAGTGCAGTATATTGAAATAATACAACGTTTCTGTATTATTTACAAAAACTCTCGGTCAAGAACATGTAATCTACTATGAGCACATTTTTCTTGCCCTGAAAATATCAAATGGAAATAGTTTTACCTGCTTAAGTACTTACACATGTATTTTAGTGTACATATTGTTTAAAGAAGTGTTTTTACCTGGATTTGTGGATCGGACTCCTGTCTGATTTCCATTTGGCCTGGCTAATAGCCAGGTGTCTTTGGGGTTACCTGGTAGCCTCCCTTCAAGATGGTCAAGGGAAACGGGTGGCTGGTTAACAGCTGCCCATTTATACAGCCGGTCATGCTGAGGGAACACATTTATGGCAGTTAACAGTAATTCAACATAACATTTAACTCTTACAGTCATTCCCCTTGTCATGTCTCTAGATGAGCAAAAGCCATGTACATTTTATATAAACTGATCAAATAAATCAGGGGAACATGTCAGGTGCATTCACATTAGCTTTTTGGTTCGGTTAAAACTAAAGGTATTCTTCTAGTACAGTTCATCTTGTTAAATAAGAGTCCACCAAACCCACTACCTTAGAGATGGATCTCGGTCTGCTTGTGTGACACCTGTGGTTAGTAGTCACAATTGTGTGAAGATCTGTCACATTCACGTCATGTTTTGTTCGCTGTAGTGATAGTTGTCCTTCTACAAGGTTCTCCTCTCTCCACATATGACTGCCCTTTGTCACTGATTTTGTATATAACGTTTATAGACAAAATTACTAGGCGTTGAGGGGATCCGGTTTGGTAGCTGCAGGATAAAATTATGTGTTCCTGCTGGCTTCTTATGGCCAGGATCTTCAGCTCTCACTTGATCGGTTTGCAGCCACGTGTGAAGCGACTGGGAGAGAATCAGCGTCTGCAAGTCTGAGTCCATGGTTCTCACCTGTAAGAGGGTGGGAATCCATCTCCGGATTGGGGAGGAGATCTTGCCTCAAGTGTGGGAGTTCAGGTACATTTAAGTTTCTGTTCACGAGTAAGGCAAGGGTGTATGGTGAGCTCAACAGGCGGATCAGTGCAGCATCTGCAGTGATGCGGACCCTGTATCGATCCATCGTGGTGAAGAAAGAGCTGAGCCGGAAGGCAGAGCTCCCAATTTACCAGTCGATTTACATTCTTACCTATGGTCATTAGATTTGGGTTGTAACAGAAAGAACAAGTTTATGGGTAAATGTGGTTGAAATGAGTTTCCTCTGAATGGAGCTCTCCCGTAAATATAGGGCAAGAAGCTCTGTCATTCAGGAGGAACTCAGAGTAGAGACAAGGCAGATGAGGTAGTTTCAGCATCAGTTAAGGTTGCCTACTATGCCTCACTGGGGGGTTTAGGGTATGTTATGTTCGACCAGTAGAAGGCTACAGGGAAGACCCAGGACACATTGGGAAGACTGTATTCCTAGCTGGCCAGGGAACGCCTCAGGATCTGTATGAAGTGGCTAATGAGAGGGAAGTCTTGGCTTCTCTACTTAGGCTGCTGCCCCCACAACCCAACCACAGATCAGCGGAAGAAGATGAATGGATGGATGGAAACTTACTTAGATGAAGATATATCCATGTGTTGTAGAAAGCTGATTTAGAGCTGATAGATTTGAGAAATCTTACTAATTTAGTGCTGGGAAACGTACCGGTTATCAAGAAACAGGGGGATAAGCAATATTGACAAAAAGAGCCAGTGCTCAGGGTCAGGTCGTCCCTTGAGTGAATTAGGTGATGCCGGCTGTAGGCACACCACACGCCAACAGTGTGGGGAAACACATTTTTGGACTTTTAAAAAAGAGAGGGAATGCCAAATATGTAACGCCGGTTCGGCATCGTGGTACCGGGTTCGATTCCCTCGAGGATGCGTCAAACGAAGAACACAACAAAGGTAAGATCTAACAAATTTATTAACAAAAAGTGAGCTCTGAACAAAAACACTGGAGCTAATAAAAAGGGAAACAAAAGAAGCTAGCGTGAAAGCTAGGAAATATAAAGAACTAAGATTTGGCACGATGGCACAAAAAATGAAAACAAAGATGATTAGCATGTGAGCTAAAGATGACAACAAAGTGGCTTAGCTAATGAGCTAGCGAGAAAAACATACCTGACGTTACTTGTTGCATGTGAGCAAATTAGAGTCCCAGAAAGAATAAACAGAAGAGGCTGGCTTATAAAGGAAAGGTAATTAGCAGAGAACAGGTGTGCAGGAACCGGGAGTAACAGCTGAAACTAATAAGTTACCATGGTGATGGACTAAACGGGAAATAAACGGATCAGACGGAGAATGAGAACACAGATGGAAAAATAAACAATAATATTTGAAGACCCGAGACACGGATCGCAACAAAATAGGAAATTAATGAAACTCAAACAACACCCATTCGTTACTTGTCAGGAGGAAGAGGAGTTAAGGCAACATTATAGAGAGAAACTGACAATGAGGCTGTGGGCAGGTGGAGCTTTGAGATGAGTACGCAAAAAAAAAAATTCCAGTCAAAGGTGGAATATATTTTACATTAGACAATGTGTGCATTGTGTATTTACCAATGGTAAATATTTTTACTCATGAGCAAGAATGAAAATGTAGCTACTTACATCAAACTTGGTTGCTCCAGTACAGGTGATGTGTGCAGTACTGCCTTCAAGCTGCTGTCTGAAGCAATCAGTAAAAGGCAGAAGAAGACCCATGGCTAAGATTTTGGAGCAGAGCCTCTCAGCTTCCTGTGGCTCCTCTTGCTGCTGTTGCATGAAGAGTTTCTCCAGGAGGGTTCTACCTGGGCATCCAAAAAACAGAGGAAAAATGTGATACTGGTTTACCATTGAGCTGAAGTCACACATATTGGATATCTGACTTTTATTTGGAATGTTTTCTTTGGCATGTCTTCTACATAACATTTAAAAATGTATAGTAAACAGGTTGCAAGCTTCTGATTTCGATCCATAATGTGTACTGCAAGAGGAGCCTTAAGCCCTGCCTCCAAACTTAAATCCACAGAATTCTAGAAAAGGCAGCTTCTGAACCATGGGCGTCACTAGACCTAATACTGTACTGGGGCACACCTGGGGCACAAATAATTCATGTGAGCGTGCAAAGCGCGCAAGCAAAAATATTTTTAGCACTCATTTATCATAAAAAATACATAAATAGTGCTTTAAACTATGAAATCATATCAGAAAATGTTGTATGGATCTTTGATTAACCACCTGAAATTAACTAATGCATTTGACCTACTTGTGCACTTTTTTACTCCAGACTTCTAAACTGCTACTGGTAAAAGCAAAAAGGAAGAGCAATGAATCTTTTTGAAATATATATTGCAGTAATCATCTGCAAATTTAACATCTACAAAAGTAAAACAAAAAATAAAGCACCCCTACATCTCGGGGTTCTTTTATATTATTTAATTTCCATTTATGGGAATGTGGCTAATCCTATTTCAGATACACAAAACTATCAAATATACACAAAACAATAAAGCCACAGTAGTAGAATAAATGAACAACTGTTGTGTGTCTGTTCAGGGAATCATTTTCTGAGAAGTAAACTGTAACGTCTCGTTTTCATTTTTGCAAAGTGGTCAATCACTCTGGACAGACATGGAAATATTACAGTAACTGTTATTCAGTTGACCAGTGGTTCCCAACCGGTGGGTCGTGACATAAAAGTGGATTGTGTGTCATTTTCAGTGAGTCGCAGTCAGATGTAAGCATGAAAAAAAAAAAAAGTTAAGGGAGAAAAAAATCAAATTGTGGCAACAAAACCAGATATTTTTAGACATTTTTCTAGTGTTATTAGTGAGTATTTTAGCAAAAGGCAAACCAACTAACAAGTTGGAGGAGGACTCAGGACAGACATGGAAATATATTTTAAAAAAATCTAAATGGGGCAACAAAACCCGATATTTTCAGCCATCTTTCTGAAAACAAATACAGAAATTTTACTATTTTTTCTGGAAACAAAACCAGATGCTTTAGCTGTAGCCATTTTTCTGGTGACAAAACAAGATTATTTTAGTCAAAGACAACCCGATTAACAAGACAAGTCTACTGTGCTATTTTTTTGTGAAAATAACTTGAATGATTTAAAAATTTGGCTCACGAATTGAGGATATGGAAAAAATGTTTTTCTTCCTGAAGATAAACCATTTGAGAAGCACTCAACTCACACATGCTTACTCAAAATCATCATTGATGCAGAGGTCCTGAGCAGAACCAGCAGACAATAACCAACATTATGTTTCATGTTCATTGGATATTCATTGGTGTTCAGATTATATATATATATATATATATATATATATATATATATATATATATATATATATATATACCATTTAGATTGTTACTGTGACTGCTTCAGTAAGTAAGATGACATAGAAGCTCAACAGAATTGAAAGACGGTCAGCAGGATGTCGAAAAGACACTTTTTAAAATTGCAAACAGTGAATCCGACATTAAAACATCTCCAGACATTTTCTCAAAACAATCATACACTTTATAATAAAAGCGATACGCTTTACATCCGGTTGAACTACAATCAGAGTTTCTCCTTAATTATACGGCTTCATATTAGCCACCACACTTAACAAAATAAAGTAATACAATGTATTGTGGCGCCCAGAAGAAAACAAACAAAGTCTGACGCTCTTTTTAGATTTTATTGCCAATTTTATGATACCTGCCCAATTTCAACAAGTATTTCCTCCGTACACACACGCCTGTCTCTGTGCTTCACTCTTAGACACACAACACTTCTTCTTTCTCTGCCGACACGTGTGTTCACAGACCATGGCAAAAATGCCCACCATAACACACTAACATACACATTAACACCAGCAGGTAGGTGCTGTACAGTATGAATGGTTATATATAGTTTATTATTTGTGCACTATTGACTCAAACCGGATTGATAAACTGATCTGGAAAGCCGGCCAAACTATTGGCTCGCAGTGGGAGGCGTTTGTATCAGTGAGGGACAAGAGGACACTGGACAAACTGCTGGCTATCATGGACAATCCTTCCCACCCACTCCACCAGACAATTGAGGGACAGCGGAGTTCATACACCAACAGGCTTCTTCAGCTTCCTTCCCGCACTGTGCGATTCAAGAACTCCTTTATTCCACACTCCATCCAGCTGTATAATCACTCCCCATACAGCAACAGATAATATCCGCCTATTTCCTGACACTTTCTATGTCAGCTACTTCTCTTTGTTGTTAATGTCTATGTTCTATTTTCTGCTGGACTTACTCTCTTTTTTATGCTGGGGCTGCCAAATATACTGTGATAGTGTACATAGCATTTGGTATATATTGTATATATGTTATAGACATATCTGTATATATAATATACTGTACACATGATAAATATATATTGTATATGTTCACAGATATGTTATATTTTACATTGCTGTACCTAGTCTATTTATACCTGCATTGTCCTTTCCATCCTTACACTTTCCATCATTGTAACTAAGCTACTGTGTTGAACAATTTCCCTTGTGGATCATTAAAGTTTGTCTACGTCTAAGTCTAAGTCTAAGTCTAATGATGCACTGAATATTTGAGTGGAAAAAGACGTACTTTAATCACCAGAACAGTACTCCGGAAATCGATGTTGTGATGACGTACGTTATACGCACTGGGTTGTCTGTAACCGAGGCAGCGTGTCCGCGCTGTGAATGTACTTTAATACATTTGAGATATACCCGCGGACAGCCGTCGTCACAATTTAAGATGACAATGAGAGAAAGGTTCCCAGCAACGCGAAGCAAGTGTGATGTCAGGCTGGCTTTTTGTCACAGACGGCGCGACAGAATCTAAAGAGAGTCTTTAAACACGAGCAAAGTCTCCATTAACCTTAGAAATAGATGCTAGATTTATTTGCCAGTCTTTTTTATTAAAGAGTGACTGAAAAGATTGGGGAAATCTATAAAAAAAGGAAAACATTCTCAACAAAGTACATTGTCTCCCAGTTCCTGGGGGTCTTGGTTTTTTTTGGCTGGCTGAAATTATAGAATGATAAGCAGGCTCAATATTACATTTTGTTATATAATAGAGAAGGTTAAAACATGGTCATGCAGCAATATGAAGATATTTAACTTGTGAAGTGAAGTGAATTGTATTTATATAGCACTTTTTCTCTAGTGACTCAAAGCGCTTTACATAGTGAAACCCAATATCAAATTTTTACATTCAAACCGGTGTGGGTGGCACTGGGAGCAGGTGGGTAAAGTGTCTTGCCCAAGGACACAACGGCAGTGACTAGGATGGCTGAAGCGGGGATCGAACCTTCAACCCTCAAGTTGCTGGCACGGCCGCTCTACCAACCGAGCTATACCGCCCCGTACAACATATAATGTACATAATATCAGAAGGATTTATTCAGGTAGAAATATCGCAGATTACAGCTTGGATAGCCCCCCCCCTGAAAATTATCTGTGTAGGGTAAACTTATAAATGATGAAAAATTATACTTATCTGCGATTATTTGCAATTACTTTTGAGTAAACTATGAACAAAATGCGATCAATTGCAATAAAATATTTTAATCGTTTGACAGCCCAAATTTGTGTGTATAAATATATATATATATATATATATATATATATATATATATATATATATATATATATATATGTATACACAAAATGTGATTGATCCCATTTTTGTCATAGTTTACTCACAATTAAAATTACATAATAAGGCAATTGTATGTCTTATAATATATTTAATTATAAAAAGTCATGGATTTGAACTTACCTGTGAAGACATCTTGGCAACTGCAAGAAGAAACCTGTCCAGAGGAAGATCTCCTGGTAGCACAAATTGGTTGACTTCCTCCACTCCTGTGGCTGTATTCCTCAAAATCCACAGACCCCACACCATTTTCTTCCCTGCATCTCATTCTCCTCTCAAGCTCCTCTGTCCAGTCAGCCGAGCGACTCAAAGGCCCAGTAATGCTTTGGGAGCGCTGCCTTGGAACCTGGTGACTGCCCCCCATCATCCTGAGAATAAAAGCTTTTAATGGATCTTATTCATCATAATAACATGATTAATTAAGTAATTATAGTATGCAAAATTAGAGGGCAATGATTAAACGTAACCATTCATTGTAAAAAGTAAATCTTTTTTTAAACTATTACTGTAGAGTAGCTACAGAAAGTAAACACATAAATGGCAAAATACCTACTTTTTCTCATGCAAAACAAAACTATTAAACTATAAAACAAAGTGTGAGGGGGAAAATATGTGTCTGAAACCTACAAGAATAATGGACCTTTTGACCTTGACGACTATGTGCATAAACAATAATCTTGAAGCACCTTTTGCCTTTTGCAGCCCTGTTCCTGACAAATTTAGAGAAAAAAAATGTGTCTGGGGGCCGGTATATATATTTTTAGAAACATTAATACAAACCTCACAATAATGTCTGATCGAATGCTAAAAACTTTATGACGGTTCGCCTTAAAAAACATAATGACATTTTAAAAATTATTTCACTGATTGAGACACCCAGAATGTACATAAAAATAAAGAATGTGGGATTTACAATATTAACTATAAACGATAAAACACTGAATATTGACATCATCTGAACGTCACACCCCCTCTCAATCAACATATTTTACAATCAAGCGAAACGCAACAAAAATGCAACAAACACAGCAAAATATGAATGCGAAGGGT
Organism: Nerophis ophidion; assembly: GCF_033978795.1. Lineage (NCBI taxonomy): Eukaryota > Metazoa > Chordata > Actinopteri > Syngnathiformes > Syngnathidae > Nerophis > Nerophis ophidion. Next base: position 42,940,363 of record NC_084618.1, read on the forward strand.
AAAAAAACCCACTTACAGTCAGATATATCTGATATATCACTAAGCTTTAGAACTTTGTTAGATAAATCTCCTTCCACATCTGTCCCTGACACCCGCATTTCAGGCTGGCCCCTCTGGATACACTCTGTGGAAACACTCCCCACCCACACTGCTTGGTGCCTCGTCTGAGCTGCTGTGACTTAGATTACCATAGTAACTGGTATACAATGAAAAAGAGCAGATTCCAACCATTGAAATACTTAGTATAGTTCAAGACTTACGGTAATTTGAAAACATCACTCCACATAAGTATGGTAGTTCCAGTTTCCATCTTAAAGATAAAAAAGATTATTTGGGAATGTCCAGCGGGCCAGATTGAAAAGCTCAACGGGCCGCATGCGGCCCCCGGGCCCTAATTCGCCCAGATTTGTACTACAGTAACATTGCATCACATCATATGGATGTTATAGAAATCTAAAGAAATCTTGAGTTACACTTTCAAATGTTTCAGCATGCTGTATTTACTTCATCCTATCTTTGAATAGTTGGTTTGAATCTGTTAATCGCCCTCAGCATCTTGTCCTGTTTGAATGTTTCATCAATCAATCAATCAATGTTTACTTATATAGCCCTAAATCACTAGTGTCTCAAAGGGCTGCACAAACCACCACGACATCCTCGGTAGGCCCACATAAGGGCAAGGAAAACTCACACCCAGTGGGACATCGGTGACAATGATGACTATGAGAACCTTAGAGAGGAGGAAAGCAATGGATGTCGAGCGGGTCTAACATGATACTGTGAAAGTTCAATCCACAATGGATCCAACACAGTCGCGAGAGTCCAGTCCAAAGCGGATCCAACACAGCAGCGAGAGTCCCGTTCACAGCGGAGCCAGCAGGAAACCATCCCAAGCGGAGGCGGATCAGCATCGCAGAGATGTCCCCAGCCGATACACAGGCAAGCAGTACATGGCCACCGGATCGGACCGGACCCCCTCCACAAGGGAGAGTGGGACATAGAAGAAAAAGAAAAGAAACGGCAGATCAACTGGTCTAAAAAGGGAGTCTATTTAAAGGCTAGAGTATACAAATGAGTTTTAAGGTGAGACTTAAATGCTTCTACTGAGGTGGCATCTCGAACTGTTACCGGGAGGGCATTCCGGAGTACTGGAGCCCGAACGGAAAACGCTCTAAAGCCCGCAGACTTTTTTTGGGCTTTGGGAATCACTAACAAGCCGGAGTCCTTTGAACGCAGATTTCTTGCCGGGACATATGGTGCAATACAATCGGCAAGATAGGATGGAGCTAGACCGTGTAGTATTTTATACGTAAGTAGTAAAACCTTAAAGTCACATCTTAAGTGCACAGGAAGCCAGTGCAGGTGAGCCAGTACAGGCGTAACGTGATCAAACTTTCTTGTTCTTGTCAAAAGTCTAGCAGCCGCATTTTGTACCAACTGTAATCTTTTAATGCTAGACATGGGGAGACCCGCAAATAATACGTTACAGTAGTCGAGGCGAGACGTAACAAACGCATGGATAATGATCTCAGCGTCTTTAGTGGACAGAATGGAGCGAATTTTAGCGATATTACGGAGATGAAAGAAGGCCGTTTTAGTAACGCTTTTAATGTGTGCCTCAAAGGAGAGAGTTGGGTCGAAGATAATACCCAGATTCTTTACCGTGTCGCCTTGTTTAATTGTTTGGTTGTCAAATGTTAGAGTTGTATTATTAAATAGAGTTCGGTGTCTAGCAGGACCGATAATCAGCATTTCCGTTTTTTTGGCGTTGAGTTGCAAAAAGTTAGCGGACATCCATTGTTTAATTTCATCAAGACACGCCTCCAGCTGACTACAATCCGGCGTGTTGGTCAGCTTTAGGGGCATGTAGAGTTGGGTGTCATCAGCATAACAGTGAAAGCTAATACCGTATTTGCGTATGATGTCACCTAGCGGCAGCATGTAGATGCTGAAGAGTGCAGGGCCAAGGACCGAACCCTGGGGAACTCCACACGTTACCTTAACGTAGTCCGAGGTCACATTGTTATGGGAGACACACTGCATCCTATCAGTAGGATAAGAGTTAAACCAAGACAGGGCTAAGTCTGACATACCAATTCGTGTTTTGATACGTTCTAATAAAATATTATGATCGACGGTATCGAAAGCAGCGCTAAGATCGAGGAGCAGCAACATAGATGACGCATCAGAATCCATCGTTAGCAATAGATCATTAGTCATTTTTGCGAGGGCTGTCTCCGTGGAGTGATTTGCCCTGAAACCGGATTTTAAAGGTTTCACATAGATTGTTAGACGCTAAGTGTTCATTTAACTGCCCCGCAACAGTTTTTTCGAGGATTTTTGAAATAAAGGGAAGGTGAGACACCGGCCGGTAGTTTACCATGAGGTCAGGATCGAGGTTAGGTCTTTTAAGAAGAGGATGAATAACCGCTTTTTTGAATGCTAGGGGAACAGTGCCCGAGGAGAGTGATAAGTTTATAATATTTAGCACTGATGGACCTAATAATACAAAGAGCTCCTTGATCAGTTTCCCAGGAAGAGGGTCAAGTAAACATGTTGTCTGTTTTATTCCATTTACACCTTGTAACAATTCCTCTAATGTTATTTCCTCAAAACGAGAGAAACTATTTTGGAGGGCAGTATCCGCCGTATATACCATCGTATCAGTGTTAATAGAACCCCGTTGTAGCTGGGACGCATTGTCTTTAATCTCCTTTCTAATGACTTCAATTTTCTTACTAAAGAATTGCATAAAGTCATCAGCTGAGTGGGTTGAGCTACTGGAAGGGGTCCCTTGTTGGGTTAGCGATGCTACCGTACTAAACAAAAATTTAGGATCGTTTTTATTACGGTGGATGAGATTTGAGTAATATTTAGCTTTAGCTAAGGTAAGCATGCGTTTATAAGTTATTAAACTATCACTCCATGCTTGATGGTGCACCTCAAGTTTAGTCGTGCGCCATTTGCGTTCCAGCTTTCTACATAATAATTTCTGAGCTCTAGTTTCTTCTGTAAACCACGGGGTGCGCTTTTTTGGAGCTTTTTTTAACTTTAGCGGTGCTATGTTATCAATGGTTTCGCGCAGGGCGTCGTTAAAGTTGTTAGTGAGGTTATCAATAGAGCCCACATACTTTGGGAATGGTGCCATTACCGAGGGCAGTAGTTCAGCAAGAGTTGTCGTTGTGGCTGTATTAATGTTGCGGCTGCTATAGCAGTTATTATTATTATTAGTTTGACGAACATGCGTCTGAACCTCGAATTTTATAAGGTAATGATCGGACAATACTTTAGTATACGGGAGTATCGTAACTTTGGAAACGGTGATACCCCTGACAAGCACTAGGTCTATCGTATTACCGTTGCGCTGCGTGGGTTCATTTATTATTTGTGTGAGACCACAGCTATCAATTACAGTCTGGAGCGCTACGCACGGTGGGTCCGATGGGGTATTCATATGGATATTAACGTCCCCCATTATGATTATATTATCGGCGTGTGTCACTAGATCAGCAACGAACTCTGAGAATTCATTGATAAAGTCCGAATAGGGCCCTGGGGGGCGGTAGATAACAGCCAGGTGTAGAGGCAGCGGTGTGACAGACCTCATAGTAAGCACCTTAAACGATTTATATTTATTCTTTATGTTGGGACTAAGGTTAAAGTTTTCGTTGTATATTAGTGCGACCCCCCCACCCCTTTTAAGCGGACGGGCAATATGCGCATGTGTAAAGTTAGGAGGACATGCCTCATTTAGCGCAAAAAAGTCGTTTGGTTTAAGCCAGGTTTCGCTGGGACCGATGACGTTAAGATTGTTGTCTCTGATAATATCATTAACTAATAACGTTTTGGGAGACAATGATCTTATGTTTAAAAAACCTATATTATAGGTAGTGGGCTGTTTCAGGGAATTTTTGATCAAATTATCCGTAGTAGCAATATTAATAATGTTGTGTTTATTATGCCCAGTGCATTTAGTATAGTTACGACCATATCTAGGAATTGATACGACAGGAATTTTCCGATTGTTTGATTGTTGCTTTGATAAACTGCACGCATCATGGTTAGCCACCTCAGTAACGGGGATTTTCCGATTGTTTGTTTGTTGCTTTGATAAACTGCACGCATCATGGTTAGCCACCTCAGTAATGGGGATTTTCCGATTGTTTGTTTGTTGCTTTGATAAACTGCACGCATCATAGTTAGCCACCTCGGTAAAACACATGTCCAACTCTGAAACACTCAAAGCAGAAAAAACTTGTTCTAATTTAACTGACTCCTTACCCAGACCAGTAGTCTCGCATTTTCCATTTAAATCCATCTTCAGGATGGAGGGAAGTGGTGTTCTGTGGGGATTAGCCTTCTGCTTTGTTTTTAGCCCCGCTCGACATCCGCGTTTCCGATCACACCGCTGGCGTCTGCTCCGTAGACGGCCCCCGCTGCTACTAGACTCCCCTGCTTCACAGGCCGCTGGATGTAGCCGCCGACGTATTCCCATGCTAGTTAGCACGTTTGGCACGCACGCGTCTATCAGTCCAAAACGGCCCGATATGTCCACATCCAGAAGTGTCTGGCGGTCGTACGTGATCACGGAGTGACCACGATGTGAGCCAGCCATAAAGTTTGTAGAATTGTCCGGTATTTCTGCCAAATGTTCCATCTTTAGCAGGAGCTCCGCAATGTTGCAGCCCGTCCGGGCGCCGCCATCTTGGAACCATCATCCCAATTGCTTTCATGATCTTCCCTTCCATCCATCCATTTCCTACCGCTTATTCCCTTTTGGGGTTGCGGGGGGCGCTGGCGCCTATCTCAGCTACAATCGGGCGGAAGGCGGGGTACACCCTGGACAAGTCACTACCTCATCGCAGGGCCAACAAAGATAGACAGACAACATTCACACACTAGGGACTATTTAGTGTTGTCAATCAACCTATCCCCAGGTGCATGTCTTTGGAAGTGGTAGGAAGCCGGAGTACCCGGAGGGAACCCACGCATTCACGGGGAGAACATGCAAACTCCACACAGAAACTACTCAGGACGTTTGTATTGTGAGGCACATGCCCTAACCCCTGTTCCACCGTGCTGCCTGGCCACAGTATCATGACCGGAAGAGTTAGGGCTGCATGGGATTCTGGGTATTTGTTCTGTTGTGTTTATGTTGTGGTACGGTGCAGATGTTAAAAATGTATTTTGTAACAGTTGGCTCCTTCTACAGGTTGTCTTCTCTTCCTTGTCACTCTTAATGCCTGTGCATATAGTAGGAAAGTGTTGTGAGAGTAGCGTATGTGTGTGTGGGATTTGACGGTGGAGATAGACCCCGAAAGGGAATAAGCGGTAAAAAATGGATGGATGGATGGATAGACCAAAATAAAAGAGCCAGGATTTTGCAACTAATAACTGGACTCGTCATTTTCTCCAGAGAGTCCGGAATTGTGAAGACCCAGTGCCAGGTAAAGTGAAGGGTGTTGCCTCGAGAATCATCGGCCCTGGAGAAGTATCTCCCCTGCGCTCCTTGACTACGGTCTAGGCGCCGGAAGCAGGAAAGGTGCAACAAAAGCTTTCTCTCCACTTTTACTTTCTGAATTTCACATCCGTATACAAATTTCAAGACTTAACGGGGATGACGGTCCAACAAGTGTCTTTGACACTGGCTGCGTTTCCATTACCCCTAGAAATGCGCAAAACCTACATTTTGCAATAAGAAATTGGTAATGGGAACACAAATTTCGAAAAACCTTTCAAATGTTTTTACGCTGTCATGAAGTGTTTTTTTCAGACAATTCGATATTGAAGTGTGTCACAAAAACTCATTGAAACACTTTTTTCGCATTACCAGGACACCTAATCACCGGACATGATACCGCCGTGAATTCCTTGATCACAATTCTCTGTTGCCTTTGAGCAATCACCACCTGCCTTCGTCCTTTATTGACAATCACGGCAACAGCAGGGGCTTTAATTGTTACCACAGCTTCAAAACCATGGAACCCTGTAACTGCCATCTTCCTTAAAGTGAGATTTCACAAGAATTAGGGCTCATGATACAAAACACCCTTTAATGGAAAGTTAAAGTTAAAGTACCACTGATAGTCACACACACTAGAGATGTGCGGTTTGCGGTCTCATCCGCGGAGTCCACGGATAAACCACGGGTCGGGCGGGTGACATGACGAAAACATTTTTTTTTAATTAGATTCGGGCAGGTGGCGGCTGAATCATCCGGAAATATTTGATATACATGGTTCTGGGATCGGTATCCTTTGCCATTCAAAGAGCCATTTAAGACCCGTGTCACAAAGCGAAGAAGACAATAGGAGACGCTAATATTCTCTAGAATGACTACCGGCAGTCACCCAGATAATAAGTATTAGGCCGTGCTATGAAGTCATTGACTTTGTCGCCCTCTACAGCATGTACGATCTGCTTGTCAGTCCAGCAACATGTTGTGTGTGGCTTCTGCAGCAACACGCACACGACTGAAAGGCATACTGGGTGACACAGAGTACACTAATCGTTGTGATATAAACAATTTTAACACTCTTAGTAATATGCGCCACACTGTGAAGCCACACAAAACAAGATTGACAAACACATTTCGGGAGGACATCCTCCCGGTAACACAACATAAACGCAACACAACAAATACCCAGAATCCTTTGTATCCATGAACCTTCCTGACTATTTTATACACCCCAGCTATCTGAACCGCACTGTCCTTGTCATTGCAGCTTTTACACTGGGTGGGGTGGACACCGGCTCTTTAGGGCCTTCAGACTTGTTCAAGAGTTGCAGTATACATAAACACTGCCACAAATCCATGAAGTCCGACAACTACTTGTTCCTTCCTGATTGACAACCAGGAAGAGTTGTGTCTCCTGATTGCCAGGTGAGGGAGCCAGCGCTCAAATCAGGGTAAAGTGGCAACACAAAATATGAAAAAAATTAAAATAGTAAGCGGAACTAGAAAATAAGAGCGTTCAGGAATTGAATAACAAAACTAAGTCCAACACAATTTAGGTCCAACCTGTCATTTGGGACATTACATCTGGTTCTAACATAGAACAACAGAATGACATCATTAGCTGAGCATCATTATTATCCTCCATCCATCCATTTTCTACTGCTTGTCCCTTTTGGTGTCACGGGGGGTGCTGGAGCCAATCTCAGTTGCATTCGGGTGGAAGGCGGGGTATACCCTGGACAAGTCGCCATCTCATCACAAGGCCAACACAGATAGACAACATTCACACTCACATTCACACACTAGGGCCAATTTAGTGTTGCCAATCAACCTATCTCCAGGTGCATGTCTTTGGAGGTGGGAGAAAACCGGAGTACCCGGAGGGAACCCACGCAGCAACTAAGTTATAAAGAGAGGTAAGACAAGATTCAGCATCATAAACGTTGTTTGCACTGTTTTGTCTTTATGTCCAGCAAAACAATAATTACTTGCACCATTCAGAGAGGTTAAAGTTAGCTTCAAACAAGGTTAACTCTTATTAATTACATGTGCTTGTATTTTGTATGTTTATGTGCCTGTGTTTTGAACATTCCTGTCATTGTTTTTTCTGATTGTTTGTTGCAGACATGGTGATGATGACTTGTTGATTAATAATGATGTATCAAGAAAATGGGTAGATGAATAAAACATGACAATATTTTACAAACTCTTTGAAAGTTTGTGTGTAACTCTGGTAATTACAATACAAATACTGAAATCAGCCTTTTCATATCAAACCATAAACTGGTTTACAGCCATATTTACTCGCTTGTGTGTGGTCTAGTTCTAACCTCCGCCAACCTCCACGGACAAAGCTACGAACTATGGGAGACCGGGCTTTCTGCTCCGCTGCTCCCAGTCTGTGGAACGCTTTCACTGACCACCTGAGGGCACCTCAGACTGTGGATGCTTTTAAAAAAGATTTAAAAACCCATCTTTTTCAAAAAGCCTTTTTATCGACATGCATGCTGGTTCTAGCTATTTGGCTGTTTGTATTTTTATATTTTATATATTTTCATTATCTTTTCATTTGTATTATTATTATTACTATTTTTTTACACTGTGGCACTTCGAGGTTGTTTGCTCAAAGTAAAGTGCGTTTTACAAATCAAATCTGTTTTTATTATTTTTATTATTATTATTATTAAATATACAGCAGAGAGTAAATTATATTTATTCCTGAGAGATTGTGATTTTTTTGTTTTGTTTGATTGATACTTTTATTAGGAGATTGCACAGTTCAGTACATATTCCGTACAATTGACCACTAAATGGTAACACCCGAATAAGTTTTCCAACTTGTTTAAGTCGGGGTAATTTTTGTAGGATGAATACATATTAATAATAAATATATTGTGGTAAACGCATATCACAAATTCTATCAGGGATACCTTTTTGATTAATGCCCAACCAAAGTTACCTTTGCAAGTGATGATGGCTTCTTTGTGGAGACATTGGGCTGGGGGATAGGGACAGAGCTGGTGAGTGTCCTGGGGAGCTGAGTTGTCTGGTGGTGGTCTTAATGTACGAAGGGAAGATGGGAGGGTAAGGCTTCACCACAGGGTTCGAAGAGGAGTAGTTGGACCTGAGAATGTGTTTGGCCAATGTGGGGCTCCCTTGGGAAGGTGTGAGGCAAACACTGCTCCTCCTGCTCTGTTTACTGGAGGGGGAAGCATCATGGCACCGTTCCAACAAAGTACTCAAGCTTTCCTCAAATGCACCCATGCCAAAGTCGTTCTCACCTTCTTCAAATGGTGTCCCAGAACTCATCCTTTCCATGGCATGTCTGCTTGTGTCGGGGCTGTCTACAAAAATGTGATCAGGAAGAGTCTCCCACATCTCCTTATTATTTTCACCTCCTGTTTCCTGCTGCTCTGCCGGGCCTTGACTTGTGTTGTCCAGCGTAGGATCGGGGAGGCTGCTGCTGCTAGTTGCCGTGGTAACTGGGTGGAGTGTAGCTATGGCGATGACAGTGGGAGGGGACTGCTGCAGACAGGCGTGCTGGTATTTTGTCATACCACCAACAGAGGACTTTTTCTCCTTTCCATACCCATTCATCTCGTGACGCTCCTTGTGTGTTTTTATTTTGGGTACATCCATGAGGTTGTGTAATCCTGCTGCTTGCTCAGTTCCGCCCTCTAGGAAAAAAAGCGCATCGGACCCAAGCTCTAATTCCAGTGTTTCAGCATTGGACATTCTCCTCCCCTCTCCTTCGCAACTAATATTACTTTCATGCAGCACGTTTTCCTGAGCAACCGATTTAGGCACTCCATGGTGGTGTTGGAGTCTGATAGCAAGCTGGATGTCTGCTAGCAAATCATCCTGATCTGCTGCTGAGTGGAAACTGTAAATGTCAGTATCAGAACCGGAACTCCCTGCCTTCTGCTCTTTTTCCTGTGTGGGAGAAGCTGCTGATGCTGCGACCGATGCTTTATGAGGCTTCGGTTCTCCATTGGTTTCTCCCTGTTGTTTCTTCTTGCCGTCTGGCCACTCTGCTTCGATGTCTGACTGCCCAACTTCATCCGCAGACAGATCAGGCGTTTTATTCCTGGCCGATTCGTCATGTTGAGACACCAGCACATCCTCACTTGAGCCTGTTAATGAAGAGCACGCATTTCCTTTCCCTTTTGAATGAGCCTTTCTTTTCCGGATAGAGAAAACAGACGACTTGGCCTCGTTTTTGTTTTTTTTCCTGTCTGGCGCTGTACCATGCATCTTCCCCCCTGCCCCTGTGCCTTTGATGCCATTCTTACCGTGGTGTTTCTTACCACCACTCTTTGTGGTGTCCCTTCTTCCCTCGCCCAGTCCATCTTCTAATGAAGGGTAGCTCCCATTACCAGCGGCTGGAGCTCTTCTTTGCTTCGCCTCCTGGTTGCCCATGTTGATGGAGAATGTCAGACGGTCTCAGGTCATGCCTGGCAGCTTGTCCACCTTTTAGTCTCCGGTAAAAAAAGATCTACCACGGCTGATCATTTTCCAATATGTTAGGATTCCTGCAAACCAACGCTGGTGTCCGGTGATGAGGATTAGCTTGGTTCGGATGTTGACGCTGATTCAGGAAAGAGAATGATGCCCCCTCCTTCCCTTTTTTCCTCTGTGACGTCCCCTCCCCCTCCTCCCCATCTGCTTGAACGCATGAGGCAAGCACTACACAGAGCTTAGTCCGCATGCATGAAAATAAGGACTATACGATGGAAATTAGCATGGTGCTAAATCTGGTGCAGCCATCTTCTCAATGTAACTGCACTTTGTCCTTCATATAAACAGATCCAAAGAAAATAAATAAATGAAAACAAGGAATCAAGTCAACCCAATAGAAGACTGAAGTACAACAAGAATAAAGCTCATTCCTGAAGCTGTGGTGTCAAAAAGCTCATTAGTTCCGCACAATATTTTCTGTCACTTAGTTTCCTGATTACATAATGATCATCAACAAAAAGATGGCGTTGGGCTGGCAAAAAATTATTGTTTTCCAAAAAAGGAAATTTCTTAGGCTGTATACTTATTTAGACATGTTAATCAATCAATCAATCAATCAATCAATCAATCAATCAATCAATTAATCAATCAACCAATCAATCAATCAAACAATCAATCAATCAATGTTTATTTATCCATCCATCCATCTTCTTCCGCTTATCCGAGGTCAGGTCGCGGGGGCAGCAGCCTAAGCAGAGAAGCCCAGACTTTTCTCTTCCCAGCCACTTCGTCCAGCTCTTCCCGGGGAATCCGAGGCGTTCCCAGGCCAGCCAGGGGATATAGTCTTCCCAACGTGTCCTGGGTCTTCCTTGTGGCGTCCTACCGGTTGGACATGCCCGAAACACCTCTCTTGGGAGGCGTTCGGGTGGCATCCTGACCTGATGCCTGAACCACCTCATCTGGCTCCGCTCGATGTGGAGGACCAGCGGCTTTACCTTTAGCTCCTCCCGGATGGAAGAGCTTCTCACCCTATCTCTAAGGGAGAACCCCGCCACCCGGCGGAGGAAACTCATTTCGGCCGCTTATACTCGTGATTTTGTCCTTTCGGTCATAACCCAAAGCTCATGACCGTAGGTCTGGATGGAAACGTAAATCAACCGGTAAATTGAGAGCTTTGTCTTCCGGCTCAGCTCCTTCTTCACCACAACTGATCGATACAGCGTCTGCATTACTGAAGACGCCGCACCGATCCGCCTGTCGATCTCACGATCCACTCTTGTTTATTTGTATGTATTTGTATATGTTTATTTATAAAAACCTAAATCACAGCTGTCTCAAAAGGCTGCACAAGCCACAATGACCTTCCCGGTTCAGAGCCCACATAAGGGCAAGGGAGGGCCGCAGATGTGGTTCATCATAATTATTGTTCATCCATATGCAATGGATGAGAATTCATAAGATTTTTCCAGTGCCAATTCCACTTTCTATTGTTTTTACCAATTCGGTACGTTAATGGTTATCTTTTTGATTCCTATTTGGAAAAAAGAGAAATTAATCTCAATTGTGTTTAGTTTAGAGGTAACATTACCTTAAAAAAAGCCCAAATTGAAGTCACATACGTAGCATAGAAGAAAAAAAAGACTTTTTTTAAAGATAAATGTAATAAATATTCTTTTGTAGAATTTAACACGGTGATACAGGGGTTAGTGCATGTGCCTCACAATACAAACGTCCTGAGGTTCAATTCCGGACTCGGGATCTGCCTGGGTTCCTTCCAGGTACTCCGGCTTCCTCTCACTTCCAAAGACTTGCACCTGGGGAGAGGTTGATTGGCAACACTAAATGGTCCCTAGTGTGAATGTTGTCTGTCTATCTGTGTTGGCCCTGTGATGAGGTGGCGAATGCAGCTAAGATAGGCTCCAGCACCCCCCGCGATACTAAAAGGGACAAGCGGTAGAAAATGGATGGATGTATTATTTCCTACACGTTTGTAGTATGTTAGTTAGATTGTTTTTTTAATACTTTTTGTACTTATGTTCTGCCTCTGTAGTTCTTTGTGTTATAAAATTGTCTATTTTACGTGTTCTTATAACAAGCAGGTTTTAATCATTTTGTCATACATGGTTGATTGTTCTTTCTCTGCTTTCTACTGAATTGTTTCCATGGACAATGTTTGTCATAAAGTATTATGAACGTGTTTAAAAAATATTCATATGCTTCATCCACATCATTTCCATTGTACACATTGTCCCAATGTTGATTTTATAACTCATTTTTTTGAAGACAATTTTGTCGTTCATGTTCTTCTTCAAGTGTCCGTCATAGATTATGTAAACTGGCAGATGTTCATTAATGTCAGTTATAAGTAGACCACTTGTAGTGTTATTATCAAAATCATTGTTGAAAATATTATCAATAAGTTTGGCAGAGTGTCCTGTGTTTTTGCTCGGCTTTGTGATTTTAGAATATAAACTGATGCTATTGTATCAATGAAGTCATCAATGAACTTTTGCTTATTCAATAAGTCAATATCATAGTCACCTCATAAGAAACGTATTTTTTGACCAGTGTCAATAAAATTTGTTTGATTCAGTGAGCCAAAAGTTTCAATACTTGATTTTGGTGATCTATGTAGACATCTAAGGAATATGTTTTGGGGTTTTTTCCTGACATATTTTTGTCCAGGGTGTAACCCGCCTTCCGCCCAATTGTACCTGAGATAGGCGCCAGCGCCCCCCGCGACTCCAAAAAAGGGAATAAGCGGTAGAAAATGGATGGATTTTTGTCCTGACATATTTCAATGGCTATGCAATGGTTATATAGCGAATCACATGTTTTTTTTTACCACTTTGTAGTTCAGGTTCTTCATCACATACATAGTTACTCCTTCTCCATTTTGCTGGTTCTGTTGATGTAATTTGGTTCATATCCTTCAAGATCAAAATCTATTCCTTTTTTATCATCAATCCATGTTTCTGTGACAGCGATCACTTTGAAGGGTTTGTTGAATTGTTCCAAAAAGTTCTTCATGTTGCTGTAATTTGCGTACAAGCTTCTGCCAATAATATTAATAATTGGCAATATGTTATCACATTTATTGTTGCTGTTATATTGTTCATCTGCATAATAATAAAAATATTACTGATGTGGCAGAACAATTTTTTATCTGGATCTATTGTTTTTAAATCCTTTTTTTTTATGGTCTTTGTTTTCAGTTTTTCAGTTTCATATTTTCTTGTTGAACAATCTTTCATTAATTTTTATAAGTGTAGGTTGATGCACTCCTGAATCTAGGTATTCTTGTTTACTGGTCACTTGGAACATAGTATTGGTGTTGAATTTAGGTGTAAACTTGAATATTTGTCCAGGTCCTTTTTGTCAAAAACAACCACTCTTGCTTCTGGACCTCCATTCAGCTTGATGTTGATTTTACAGTTGGCGTCCCAAGTTCCCTGAATTTGTCCCTGCTTTCCCAAGTCGTGGGCTTTCTTGGCGATTTCAGCATCACGTTTGGAGAGATGCTCATTTATGTACATATGTCTTCCCTTCAGCTTCTTTTCCTGTTTCAGCAGTGCCATTTTAGATTTTCTGTTAACGAGTTTCATGAGGATGACTGGAGTGGTGTTGTTGTTTCTTCCATTCAGTGGGATGTATGTTCGATGGTATTGATGTTGATTTCAATTTCCTCTGAATGCAGAAAGTGGACCACTTGCTGTTGTCCTGAGGCAACATCCATTTCATCTGGTTCTCCTCGCATAGGATCTAACCGTGCCCTGTCATGATAATATCTTTCATTCGTTTATCCTGATCCGTTTCATCTATGATATTCTTCAGCACATTGTCTTGTTTCACTGCAATACCTTCTTGAAAAATCAACATTTTTTTTTACACATTTCCCGAAAGTCCTTTTTTATATTGTTATTCTGACTTTGCAGACCTTCTACATTTTTCTGCAAACTTCTCAGATCGCCTTTGTATTCTGTTGCTGCTTTTCTGTTAATTTCTATGATTGATACTTTACATGAGCCCCCGGCAACATTTTCTTTAGCCAATTGCAGATGACTGATACATGTTTTATTTTCTAGTTTATTATTTTTATTTTATTTTATATTATACATATTTTTTGTGGGTTGCTTGTTTGAGGGGGGGATCATTGTATCTAATTGTATTTCTGGACTGTATATGTCAAAAATTAAATGAACAACTGTTCAAAAAAATTTACCCCGCGGGAAACGTGCTTTTATTTTGAAAGCGCAACTCAGCATCATGTGACTTCCTGTCCCAGCTGCGCTGTGAGTGAGTGTGAAGGCAAGAGAGAGGCTGACGATCAAATTTGCACAGCGCAGACGGTCTGTTGACAACTTTTCCACGAATATTGCTTGTTTATAACATGTTGCTGTATGTTTGTATTTGTATTTAGAAACCACGGCGTTTGAGTTACGTCATTTTAATTTGGGTGTGGTCACGTATCCATTAGGTTTTTGCCAAGTTCGTTAGTGTTCCTAACTCCCCAAGTAACGTAAATACAAGCATGGATAGTTTATACAGAGATGCCATACTAAACCGGGAAACATCTCCATCTAGTGACAGAATCAATGAAGTGCACATTTAATCCATTATAACCTTCTCATTAATTAAACGCTTTTCACACGTTATTGTAATGCTCACTTTATACATGGAGCTATGTCACAGTGCAAATAAATTGTCGTATTTTAATATTCACAGTGGAATTAACAATATTCAGACTAGACTGTAGACATTTATTTTGCAAATACTTTAAAAACACATTCACTCTTCTATTTGTAATATATACATTTAAACAATATAACCCATGCTTTTTACAAGTTACTCTAACCTTCTTGCAATAATATATATTTATTAGGGCTGTCTAACATCCATCCATTTTTACCGCTTGTCTTTTTCTTGGTCGCGGAGGTTGCTGGAGCCTATCTCAGCTGCATTCAGGCGGAAGGCGGAGTACACCCTGGACAAGTCGCCCCCGATTCAATATTTGATCACCATAATCGCATTTTGTCCATAATTAACTCAAAAATAAATTAGGAATAATCCCAAATCGGTCTAATTTTTCACCATTGATAAGTGTACCCTAGACCAGGGGCGATTTTTTTTTCAAAATTTTACCAGTCCCGGAATATCCCTAAAAAAAGCTCTAAAGTGTTTGATTTTTGCTATTTGCGATGCGACTATCCATTTCCCTGTGACGTCATACAGTGCTGCCAATGTAAACAAACATTGGCAGATACCACAGCAAGATATAGCGACATTAGCTCGGATTCAGACTCGGATTTCAGCGGTTTAAGCGATTCAACAGATTACGCATGTATTGAAACGGATGGTTGGAGTATGAAAGTATTGAAGAAGAAACTAAAGCTATTGAGCGAATAGCTATTGACGCCTTTGTGATTTCGTTGACTTTATCGTTTCAAATGCATCTGCAGGTTATCCATACATCTCTGTGCCATGTCTGTCATCGCCGGTAAAATGTGGAGACACTTTGGTACATTCAATGGGGGTCTGGCGGCAGACACTTTTGTGTCTTCGGGCCAGTGGTGCAACTTGAATCCCTCCCTGTTAGTTTTGTTACACCCTCCGACAACACACCGACGAGGCATGATGTCTCCAAGGTTCCAAAAAATATTCGAAAAAACGGAAAATAACAGAGCTGAGACCCGGTGTTTGTAATGTGTTGAAAATGAAAATGGCGGTTGTATTACCTCGGAGACGTCACGTTCTGACGTCATCACCACATGAGCGATAAACAGAAAGGAGTTTAGTTTGCCAAAATTAACTCATTTAGAGTTCGGAAATTGGTTGAAAAAATATATGGTCTTTTTTCTGCACCATCAAGGTACATATTGACGCTTACATAGGTCTGGTGATAATGTTCCCCTTTAAGCCCCCCTAAATAATTTGGCGTTATATTTTATTTTATTTTTATTTAGTTTATTTTTTTTACAAATACATGCCGAAATATTCATTTTAAAGTGGCCCAAATAAGAGTTTAAAATAAATAATCATATAACCTGTCATTAATCACTCAGTTTCCCCTTACTTCATAGCGCAAGGAGCATTACTGCCTACTGGCGCTGATGAGACGAGACGCGCGGCCACCATCTTGGAGTGGTGATCCACTCCACTCAGTGCAATTCTTTTGGCAGGAGCAGTGAACTGTCAGCGCATTTTATCTCACTGAATACCATTAATTTTTACACGCTTTTTTG
Source organism: Nerophis ophidion (assembly GCF_033978795.1). NCBI lineage: Eukaryota > Metazoa > Chordata > Actinopteri > Syngnathiformes > Syngnathidae > Nerophis > Nerophis ophidion. The sequence goes on from NC_084618.1 coordinate 42,956,521, forward strand.
TCATACGTATAACTATGATAAAGGACACATGTTTTGGCGTGTTCAAAGTTTGCTTAACAGTAATAGAATATTTTTAAATGCTATAAGTGACCAGACGTCCAAGATCAAAACTGGGAATAATAATCCCAGAGAAGGGGGAAAAAATGGTCAGCTATTTTTAAGTTGAAGAAACAATATGATTAGGTTATATATACATGTGTATATCCTACATAAACAATGTTTGAATATACTAGATATCTATATATCTTACATACCTATATACTGTATCTCTGTTGCTGCAACAGCAGAGTTTATTCTGTCTTCACACTTTGTATTGATATTTTCTATTACATTCTTCCTCTAAACGATCATGTTTACAGTGATTGTTTTATATGTATTTTTCATGTTTGTTGCTTTGGATAAAAGTGTCTGCCAAATACTTAAACATATATAAAACTTGAAAGTCTTTATAATCTGCTAAAACCACCAATTTGTTTCACTGGATTCAGAATAAAACCAAAGTCTGTCTTACCCAACAAAGTTAGTTACTTGAAGACTTATTCCTGGTTACAGGTATACTGTTAAGAGTGTATTGTCTTATGTTTTGCCTAAAATGAGAAAGCATCATAATCAATGGCGGCTGGTGAATTTTGTTTTAGGTGGGGCTGAAAGTTTGTAAACCAAATACCTGTAGGGGCGTCATCCTCCCCCAGAAGATTTCTTTGCGATATTCACTTACAAATATTGAAGATCTTTGCTCCTTCTCAACTCTGTGGTCAAGCTGCACAAAACCTTGTGTCTGCAACTGTAAACAATTTAGTTGTTAAGTTTTGTGTTTCTTGTAGAATCTATATAAAGTAATTAAAATTGTTAAAATAATGAAAAAAAACATAATCAAAAATATATGTGTTTTATTGCATTGATTTGTTGCATTAATAGCTGTTGTATTATTATAGGATGGCTTGTTAAACATTTCATAGGATTTTCAGAGGGAGGAAAATCCAAGACATTTAATAAAAAATGTATCCATCCATCCATTTTCTACCACTTATTCCCTTTGGGGTCACGGGGGGCACTGGTGCCTATTTTAGCTACAATCAGGCGAAAGGCGGGGTACACCCTGGACAAGTTGCCACCTCATCGCAGGGCCAACACAGATAGACAGACAACATTCACACTCACATTCACACACTACACTCAAAAAAATGACTCATTTTATGAACTCAATGAAAATGAGGGCAGGATTTCCATCCAACAAATACAAGATGCACCAACTCAAAATTAGTACATTCTCACAACACAATAAAAATGAGTTAGTCCAACTAATTTTTAGCAAATAAAGCCAAAATGAAATTATTGCAATAACTAAGCGAAATTGATTTACATTTGTCAGACTAATTTTTAACAAATACAGCTAAAATGAAATTATTTTGGTTACTAAGCGAAATTGATTTATATGTGCCCAACTCAAAATTTATTGGAAATTAAGCAAGCTAAAAATCACCCTTAATCCCATAAAACACATCAGTCAACACCTGGTTGATATTTTTAATGTAGAATAATCCTTAATTCAACAATCTTGAATATAACACCACAGGATGTCAAAGTTACTTGAAAACACAAACCAAAATGTTGAGTTTCAGTGAAAACAAAACATCAAGAAGTCAATTTTACATAATAACCAATGTCAGATTTGCGTACCAACACAGACTAATAACTTAGTGTTATATTAACAAATATGTCAAATTGACTTGATAGAAAGCCCAGATATAAAACACCAAGAAACAGTTTTACCTTTTCTTAAATAACTCGAAGAAAACTTTATGAGAAACGGTTCTCCAAAATAGCTTAAAGTGGTGTAAAGTTTAAGTGAGGTGAATTATATTTATACAGCGCTTTTCTCTTAGTGACTCAAAGCGCTTTACATAGTGAAACCCAATATGTAAGTTACATTTAAACCAGTGTGGGTGGCACTGGGAGCACGTGGGTAAAGTGTCTTGCCCAAGGACACAACGGCAGTGACTAGGATGGCGGAAGCGGGAATCAAACCTGCAACCCTCAAGTTGCTGGCACGGCCACTCTACCAACCGAGCTATACCGCCCCATTAACACTCAGCGCCACAAAGGAAACTGCAAAAACACATTTGAGTCCTGCACAAGTGTGCTAATGCAGCCATTAGCCTCAATGTACTAGAGTTAAAGAAAAGAAAACCACATGGATCAAATTGGCAACAAACAAAAATAAATAGGAAAAACTTAATATTCACAGATCAGGAATCTGATATTAATGGGATGGTAGCAGCAAATATCCTTTGAATGTAAGCAAGTAAAAACAAAATATGAGAACAGTACTAGTTATTAAAAAAATACAAAATAAAATTGCAAAGTCTTGAATCGAACTTAATCCATTTATCCAGGGTTGAGTGATGAAACGGAGGAGAGAAATGGATGCGAGAAGTGTGCACGATAGTCACACTCAGAGATAAAATGGGGAGGTAAAGTTAGGTCCAATTCTCAAGTTCAAAATGTTGTAGGTCATAGATTGTCTTTAAATGGGGTGAAAATGAAGGCAAAAAAATACAACCAAAAATAAACATCCGATGATGAACTTTGTCAAGAAGTGTTCAGCTCTCATGTAAACAACTTGATTTTCAGCTTCCGTAACTTTGTATTCAGTTTGTGACCATCCAGGTTCATTAGGATCTTCTGGAAAAACTCAAATGTGTACTTGAGGTTGTCTGGAACGCTTAGATCAAGGGCATAAATGAGCCCCAAACATCATAATGATCCCCATGATGACGGTGTCCACGTTGCTTAGGACTTTGATGCCTTCGATAACAATTCCGACATCCTCTGGCTGCCTATCGCCATCTCCATGGATGATGTTTATCCCCATGACTGTGAGGGCAATGTCCCTTTCTGCATCCTCAGTGGCGGAGGCCTGAACAACGACACAAAAACAAAACACTTGTGTTAGGTAAAACTGCTGAACACCGCTAGCAGGAAATGAGTTAGCTTTTTTTTTAAGTCCTCATTGCTCGTCAAATCAATCATTTATGTATCACAAGTTAAACGTGATTGGAAAGTTAACCATATATATAAAATCATAATAATAATATAATTTTTTAAATTGGCCCGTAAATAACTTCAGCAAGCAGCCATGAACATAATGCAATTGCTGCAACACGATCCTTGAGGCAACCACCTCCCGATAGAGATGGACCTGTGGGACAGAAATAGCTGTTTTACTCCACAGAGCCTCTGCCCTTTCGCCACTACCAGCTTAGTAGACTCTGACTCTGTCTTTTCTTGCACCTACAAGTGATTTCAAACAAAAATTTTAAATTCAATGAGCCCCATTGTTTACAAAATGCCAGTTATTCAAAAAGTTGTAGTGTGTTGAGCTCAAAGGCCCACAATATATGTAAATAAGAATGGGTAACACTATTTCATGCTACTGAGTAACAAAAACTATTAACTTACCAGATATTCATTGAACAAAGTGTCTGGATCTTCTTTGAGATAGACAACAAGGCTTCTCAGGATGCACTCCCTCCTGATGTCAATGTTGTCACACTAAAGCAGGGGTGAAAAATCACAACAGAATTTAGCTAAATATTGGTGCAACAGTGGAACAGGGAGGGGGGGCAAGTTGATGAGACTGTGTAAAGAAAATTAGATAAACCAATACAGCTTCTGAAGACTAGAGCATAGCATCTTTGACACATTTCTGAGTAGGGCACACAACCATAAAGTAAGTATAAATATGAATATATATAAATATGTATAAATATACATATATATACACACACACATACATAGATACATATAACCACACACATATATACATATATATATATATATATATATATATATACGCACACATATATATATATATATATACATATGTATACACACACATATATATATATATACACATATATATATACACACATATATATATATATATATATATATATATATATATATATATATATATATATATATATATATATATATATATATATATATATATATATATATTGGGGCTGCAACTAACAGTTCATTTGATAATCGATTAATCTGTGGATTATTACTTCGATTAATCGATTAATAATCGGATAAAAGAGACAAACTACATTTCTAACATTTCCAATACTTTATTTAAAAAAACAGCATACTGGCACCATGTCCTTTCGACTTGGCAAATAAAACAAGGCAAGTGTTACACATTTGTTTTTGTCTTTTTATAAAGTGCACCATTGTCCTGCACAATAGCAATAATTTTGCTTAGGGGAATTTCAAACCTGGCTACTATCTATTCCAACCATTCTGCAATGTTGGATGCTGAATGTCTTTCCTCTAGTGGCATGGTGGTAAGGGAGATTGACTTCATGTTCCATTCGTCTCCAATGTAGTGGCATGTATTGCCAAGGTAGGCTACACTTGTCCAAACATCAGTAGTGAGAGCAATTTAACTCTGGGTGTGTTTTATGTCGGTCTACACTGCATGGAATGTCTGCTAGTACTTCCTCTCCATTAGTTTTGGTAAAATGAGAGAGAAAGAGGTCTTTGATTACATTTGTCATTAGGGCCCCGAATCACAGCCTAATCAGACCCAGGACAGCTGAGTGGTTAACACTGTTGACCATCAAGCAAGGGGAACTGGGTTCAAATCTCAGTAAGGACTCAGTGTTTCTTTTTCAGTAGTGAGACAGGTGCTCAATTAAATATGTCATGGGGCCCGAAATCTTATTTAAAGAAGACCAAGGATAGCTCAATGGTTAAATCTTTTAGCTCCCAATCAAAGGGCACTGGGTTGAAATCCCAGGCAAGTTGATTGGTAACTAGGAAAGCAATTGTTTTGTATCATAGTTTACTGAGACAGGTTATCAATTGAATATGTCATTGGGGCCCGAAATCTATCTATAAGAAGACCGAGAATAGCTGAATGGTTAAACAGCTAGCTCCCAGTCAATGGGTCCTGGGTTCAATCCCAGTCAGGTCGATCGGCTTGCCAAGCCAAAGAATGCAGGAGTGGGGATGCCGGACAATGTGGGGGTGTATCACCTCCCCCACACAAAGTAAAGTTAAGTGGTAGCTGGTTAATTAACTTATAGTTAAAAAGTTAAGTATGGGTAATAATAATAACAAATAGTCTATAGTCCATAAGTCTAAGGGTAACCTCGGGGGTTAGCTCCTCCTGTGTGCTGAGGCTAAAGTTGGTAATTGTACCATCAGTAAATCCTGGCTGTGGTGGGTGGTAATAGGAACATGAATAATTCATCATTGTGAGTGTTGACCAATCAACTCTCCTTGGTCTGACCAACAAGTAGTCAATTAGTTAATAAAAAAAAAAAGTACCAATAAGTACAACAAATTGGAATAATTGAAGGGAGAAAAAATTCCAATTGGATAATGAAAAAGAAAAAAAAAGATTGGATGAACAAAAAGAAGGATGGATAATATTTAAAACACTATTAAGAAAAGAAAGAAGACTGTGTAGTTAATTGCATATCATTTTTTAAAATTATGCTTTATCTTTTTTTCATCATCCAATTATGCATCATTTATATTTTTTATTATTCAATTGCAGCTAGTCAGACCGAGGAGGATTCGTCCACCCATTTATTTTTCTTTTGCATTATCCAATTAGAATTTTTTCTCTCTTCAATTTGTTGTATTTATTGTTTGTTTGTTTGTTTGTTTTTTATTAACTAATTGACAAATTGTTGGTCAGACCGAGGAGAGCTGATTGGTCAACACTCACAATGATGAATTATTCATGTTCCTATTCCCACCCATCCCAGCCAGGAATTTAAGACTTTTTAAGACCTTTTTAATGCCACCTTGAATGAAATTTAAGACCGACAAAAATAATAAAAAATCTATAAATATAAGCAATGGTTGGGGATCCCACTGTACTACAACCTCAATGACAATCAGTCAAGTTTACTTTTTGTATGTTTATTAATAAACAAACTGATAAGCACCACTCTGCCAAACAGCTTATCAAAAATCTTGAGAGATCCAAAAACTTTGACATCCAAAACAAACAAACCAACACCAACGCCAGTAAAAACATAATAACCGAGGTGAGGGTAAAAATAAATTACATTTGGTCAATAATAGTGCAAAACAGTATTATAACATCAACAACAAAACATGGACATCCAGTTGTTTCTTCTTCGTGCTGTGATTCAGTGTTTCATCGAACATTAACACATACCGAGACCCGTTGATTTGGTCGACGAGCAGGTTTTGGATGTGAGGTGCTAATCCGTGTCTCGTAATATATGCTGTTTTATCCTTTCCGCAGGAAAATGTATTAGCAACCTGAGAATCAGGAAACATCACACGAAAAAGATCGCCAATCCCGTCATTTAAGGTGTAGGCTTGATGTTTCACCACAGTGTGCAAGATCTATAACACCTCGGATTTTAATGTTGCTGTCCCGCCGAAGATTAGTGTCAGGTCAGTGTTGCTAGCGGCAGTTGTTGCTAGCTGGGGGGGCGTTGGACCCACGCAGAACTGAGAGATGCCCGGTGTTTGTTTTTGGCTCTCTGCCGCGATTTTATGCTTACCGCACTGCATGTGCGACCGCTCTAATTCCCATGGTGCCAAGTTTGAAATCCCTCTTACAAAGTATGCACCTAGCCTCCTCGGGATTTGCAACAGGCTTAAGCCAGCTTTTAAACCGGCTGTTCTCCAGCCAACGCTCGCAAAACTAGCATTTCCCCATGCTGACTGAAAGGCGGGACGGGACGCGAGGAAGAAAGGAAGGAGTCTGCGCTCGACTCGACTATGCGCGCGACTGACACTGAAATCACTCACTTTTACTCAAAGACGTGCCGTAACTTTTACTCAAAGACGTGCCCCGAAAAAAAGAAAAAAAAAACTGGCCCGTCAATTTAAGACCACTGAGTACTGAATTTAAGACCATCTTAGGAATTTCTAATAAATGTAATACTTTTTAAGGCCTTCATTTTAGATACATGAATTTAAGACTTTTTAAGGATCCGCGGATACCCAGTATATATACGTATATATATATATATATATATATATATATATACAGACACACACACACACAAACACACACACATATATCAACAGTTCTACCTTTTCTACTTACCAAATCTGTTTGCCAGAACTTCTTTGATTCGTTGCCCATTCACTCCTCCTTTGCTTTTGAAGATCTGCATCAGCTTGAGTGAAACGTGGTCCAGTTGTGACATAAACTTTGCCTGCAGTGGCTTTGTAGTGATCTGCAAGAACTCCTCATTAATCAACATTTTTTTTTGATAGAATTCATTTAGAAAAATTAGCCCTTTTCTTACAGTTAAGTATCAATACATCAAAATACAAGTTAAATGACTTCACTCTGCTGGAACAGGGCAGGTCACCGGTCTTTGAATTTTTCTATCATGGGTCTCTGTTCAACGACCTCTCATCGTCTGTGGGAGAAGGTTTTTTCCATTTTATCAGCACTTCATTGACTCACTTTTTTATTTCTGACAACAAAGCCATTCTGTCACTTTCCAAGCTTTCTGTGGTTTCGCCTTTTGGGTGCAGTGGTATGTTGTAAACTTCAGCTCTTCTGGCTTTCTAGATGTTGGCTGCAGCTTTGCCTTGGTCTTATTCCACTGGGCATCTAATACGTACTCAACTGGCTCTAAAACAGAAAAGTGAGATGTATAGTACTGTTTACGTTTAAATGCAGTAGAAAGGGGGCCGTCCTTTGCCATAGCTACGCCTAATTGATTAGATTTGCATAGGACAGTGGAGAGCTCATCAGTTAGTGACTCTTGAACTTGTAGTTTATGATGCTAAAATACATCGGAAACTAAAGCTTTTTTGACAGGCCTAGATACTGTACTTAAAGGCCTACTGAAATGAGATGTTCTTATTTAAACAGGGATAGCAGGTCCATTCTATGTGTCATACTTGATCATTTCACGATATTGCCAAATTTTTGCTGAAAGGATTTAGTAGAGAACATCAAGGATAAAGTTCGCAACTTTAGGTCGCTAATAAAAAAGCCTTGCCTGTACCGGAAGTAGCAGACGATGTGTGCGTGACGTCACTGGTTGTAGGGCTCCTCACATCTGAACATTGTTTACAATCATAGCCAGCAGCAGCTAGAGGTATTCGGACCGAGAGAGCAACAATTTCCCCATTAATTTGAGCGAGGATGAAAGATTCGTGGATGAGGAAATTTAGAGTGACGGCCTAGAAAAAAAAAAAAAGGCGAGGGCAGTTTACACATTTACTAGGATAATTCTGGGAAATCCCTTATCTGCCTATTGTGTTGCTAGTGTTTTAGTGAGTTAAATAGTACCTTAAAGTCAGAGGGGTGTGGCCACGGGTGTTTTGACGGCAGAGTCTCTGAGAGAAGTCACGGCAGCTGCAGGAAGACGCTGGTTCCACTGATCTCCGGTAAGATGCGACTTATTTCCACAATTTTCTCACCGAAAACTGCTGGTCGACATGTAGTCGGGATCCATGTTCACTTGACCGCTGTGATCCATAGTAAAGCTTCACCTCCGGGAATTTTAAACAAGGAAACACTGTGTGTTTGTGTGGCTAAAGGCTAAAAGCTTCCCATCTTCATCTTTCTACTTTGACTTCTCCATTATTAATTGAACAAATTGCAAAACATTCAGCAACACAGATGTCCAAAATACTGTGTAATTGCGTGATGAAAAGAGACGACTTTTAGCCATAATTGGTGCTGGGCTAATATGTCCCCTCCAACCAATAACGTCACAAACACGCGTCATCATTCCGCGACTATTTTAACAGGAAACTCCGCGGGAAATTTAAAATTCTAATTTAGTAAACTAAACCGGCCGTATTGGCATGTGTTGCAATGTTAAGATTTCATCATTGATATATAAACTATCAGACTGCGTGGTGGGTAGTAGTGGGTTTCAGAAGGCCTTTAATATGTAGTGAAATTCAGAAAGAACGTCATCAATAACTGACTTTAGAATATGAACAATATTTTCTAACTTCAATAAAATGCAAGCAATTCCCTGTTCAATAGATATTTGCAGGTTCAATTATGTTGCATCATCACAACTACATGTAAGTGTTTCAAATTCATGACCTGTATCGACAGACTCTATTGGCCCAGCTTCAGATTTGTCTGACTCCTGCTGACAACATTAGCTTTAAAATGTATCGATGAATGTTGGTTCTGTTTCCTATTTTTGTGTGTGTTAAATGTAGCGTATGCATTTGTTTTAAATGAGCAACCTAAAAACATACATGGAACCGTTTCATTACGCCTCAGATGTTGATTTATGTGTTGAAAATAATCAATTTCTGTTGTTAGGTCTTTGCATGTGCACACATGACACTTGAATGTAGCTACTTCTGCTGTTTTGGGAGTGTGCGGTTTACCATGAACTTTGTATGTATGATTTAGTAACTTACTCCATGGGCAATCTGTATATGGACAAGGATAGTGATAACTGCCCCTTAAAGGCCTACTGAAATGAGATTTTCTTATTCAAACCGGGATAGCAGGTCCATTCTATGTGTCATACTTGATCATTTTGCGATATTGCCATATTTTTGCTGAAAGGATTTAGTAGAGAACATCGAGGATAAAGTTCGCAACTTTTGGTCGCTAATAAAAAAGCCTTGCCTTTACCTGAAGTAGCAGACGATGTGCGCGTGACGTCACGGGTTGTGGAGCTCCTCACATCTGAACATTGTTTATAATCATAGCCTCCAGCAGCGAGAGCTATTCAGACCGAGAAAGTGACAATTTCCCCATTGATTTGAGCGAGGATGAAAGATTCGTGGATGAGGAAAGTTAGAGTGGAGCACAAAAAAAAAAAAAAGAAAAGGCGACAGCTCCAGGCGGCGGCAGTGGGAGCGTTTTAGATGTAATTAGACACATTTACTGGAAAATCCCTTATCTGTTTATTGTGTTAATAGTGTTTTAGTGAGATTATAAAGGCATACCTGAAATTCTTGTTGGCTGCGGTGAATGCCAGTGTCTCTGAGAGAAGCCGAGGAGCCAAGATCACAGCTGCCTTTTTGAGCTGCAGGAGGAGGTCGCACAATCCACTGAAGTCTCCGGTAAAAAACGACTTAATATCATAATTTTCCCATCCAAAAACTTGCTGGTTGACGTAGAGAAACATGTTTGCTTGACCGCTCTGTGTTAAAGCTTCACAACAAACAAAGAAACACCGGCTGTGTTTCGGTTGCTAAAGGCAGCTGCAATCCACCGCTTTCCACCAACAGCATTGTTCTTTGACGTCTCCATTGTTTATTGAACAAATTGCAAAAGACTCAGCAACACAGATGTCCAAAATACTGTGTAATTATGCGATGAAAACAGACGACTTTTAGCCGTAAGTGGTGCTGGGTTAAAATGTTCGCTCCAACCAATAACGTCACAAGCACGCGTCATCATAAGCGTCATCATTCCGCGACGTTTTCAACAGGAAACTTTGCGGGAAATTTAAAATTGCAATTTATTAAACTAAAAAGGCCGTATTGGCATGTGTTGCAATGTTAATATTTCATCATTGATATATGAACTATCAGACTGTGTGGTCGGTAGTAGTGGCTTTCAGTAGGCCTTTAAATGCCCATGAGTCTGCCTAAAATGCTGCAACAATACATACCTGTATAGCTCGGTTGGTAGAGTGGCCGTGCCAGCAACTTGGGGGTTGCAGGTTCGATTCCCACTTCTGCCATCCTAGTCACTGCCGTTGTGTCCTTGGGCAAGACACTTTACCCACCTGCTCCCAGTGCCACCCCACTGGCTTAAATGTAACTTAGATATTGGGTTTCACTATGTAAAGCGCTTTGAGTCACTAGAGAAAAGCGCTATATAAATATAATTCACTTCACAATTCACACTTCACCTGCTAGCTAGTTCCAAACTGCATTCTTTACTCTGCCACATTCATAATCCTGAAATAGAGAATAAAGAGAATTAGTATGTATCACATCAAAAGGATGACAATGATAGAGATCAGCTTGTACCAGCATTAAACACATCACCTATTACTTACAATCACAAGGAGCTTGGTAACGCTTAACAGTAGGAGGCTGCCACACCAAGCTGGAAAAAAATGATCAATCTGCAAAAGATGATAACATAATGAGTTGTGAGTGCAAGTACCAGAATACCCAGAAATGCAGACAAGTTGAAATTGAATAAAAGCTCTGACCAATAAAACAACATAACATTTGAACATTTAGAATAGACTATCAATTATTTGACAAACAAATACGTTTTAATAATTAAGTTAAAGACATTAAATTATTTCAAATTCGGCCATTTTATTAAAATATGAAAACACACAGGAACAATATTAACCTTCCTGTATGTACTCACTGTGAGGCTGAAACGACGCGTCGACGTCAGCGATGACGAAAAATACGCAGACGCCGTTTTTGTGCGTCGACGCGTCGTATATTTACGTCACACTACCGTCATGGCAGAGCGCAAAGCAGACGATGCGAGCGGTGCAAGCAAGGGGAAAAAAGCACGCCAAAAGTCGTCAAAAGTGTGGGAGTATTTCAATAAACGGCCTAATAATGTTGTTGTATGCACACTGTGTCGAGCGGAGATGGCCTATCATAGCATCACAATGGCCCTGAAGGAACATTTGAAAAGAAAACACCCGACAGCGTTCTTGCCATCACCATCAACAAGTCAATCGTCCGCGTGAGTGTACGTTGTCATCATTACACAAAAACATGAATGTGTCATTTGTATCTGCGTTGTAAATTCATAAACTAAAGCACCGTTTTGCTCTGAGAGGCGCGTTTGGCGTGCATGTTCAGTGTTTACAAAGACGTGCTCCTCTTTAACGCTAACGGTAATTAGTTGTGGAAATACCTTTTACAGCATTAACAGTTACATATACTATGTACAAAGGAACAATTAACTTTCACTTGAATCATACTATCATTGTTGTGTTATTAAACCAAGTGAACAAGATCATGTGTGTAGTTACTAGACACACTTCTTGGCTCAGATTCAGATGAACTCAGCAACAATGAGGAAGACAACAAGGACAGTAATGATGCTGAAATGGTCAGAAACGAGTTTGTGTCTTATTTTGGAGAATCCCCCATTTCCAAGGATGAAAACCCATTAAATGGTGGAAAGAACATCAGGCAAGGTTTCCAAATCTGGCAATGCTGGCTCGGTCTTACCTCTCAGTTTCAGCCACATCGACCCCTTCTGAGCGCCTATTTTCAGCTGCTGGGAATATTGTAAACAACAAAAGAACCAGCCTCACCCCAGAGGCACTTTTTTGTATTGGATGTTTATCTTTATTTTTGCACATTTTAAAGCAAAATGAGCAATACTTTTACTTTTGAAATGCTTATACTATTGCAGAATAATAATTAATCGATAGATTAATCAAAAAAATAATATATAGATTAATCGATAGAAAAACAATGGTTAGCTGCAGCTTTAACTCACTGACCATCTGTAACCTAGAATCTACATTATGTTCCCCTTTAAAAGTAAAGTTCACCCCCATAAACAATTCACCAAATGTGGTGTAAAGCACTGAATACACCAGCGGTACAGTCTACAGTACTACAGCTTTATATATATAAAAAAAGGAATACTTACCAAAGACCGAGCTCCAACTTGCTTTCCGGTTTTTGCTGATTCGGTGCACTCCCGCCAGAAGACGTTGTGTAATGAGTATTGCCCACGAAGATGATATGCGCATGCTCCGAGTTCTGAACTCATTTATTTTGCGTTGATCAACATCAAATCAATCCCATTGGATCAATTATGAGACATTTTATGTTTCACTAACTAAATATATATGTGTATATTTTAAAACTAGATATTTTTTAATAAATTGAACAATACTTAAATGTGTCACATCTAAGAAGGGCTTGAATCATTTTTTTGAGTGTAGGGACCATTTAGTGTCGCCAATCAACCTATCCCCAGGTGCATGTCTTTGGAAGTGGGAAAAAGCCGGAGTACCCGGAGGGAACCCACGCAGTCACGGGGAGAACATGCAAACTCCACACAGAAAGATCCCGAGCCCGGGATTGAACCCTGACTACTCAGGACTTTCGTATTGTGAGGCAGACGCACTAACCCCTCTTCCGCCGTGAAGCCCATATAACATGTAAAATGAATAAATACATAAAGAGAAAAAGAAAAAAAATGTTTAAAAGCCATCGTCCCGTGCATTTTTTTTACCATCTCCGGGACGACAGGACATCATTAATGTCAAGCCCTGGAATTTACATTCTATTGTTTGCATTATTTGTTTCAGCATTGCACTTTGAAGATGGTCCCTCAGCTCTTTGACAGCTTTGGCTCTTTTTCAGATCAGCAGACGGACTTTAAGTCTTTCTTACAGTATACATAAACATTTCTCACTTCTATTCAGACTTCCATATAAATTTAATTTCCTTAACCGACTGAAATAATCATAATAACAAAGAATAATTTCTAAGTCTTTGTTAGCCGTTTGTGAAGTTTTGTACTCGTGCGCTACGTTCGCTCACATTCTGTTCATCTCCTGGGGCTAAGCCCCCCCTGTCCTTAAAAGCTAGTGACGCCCCTGCCCTAGACAGATAATTTTCAGTGGCGGTTGCTTCAAATTGCTGCATGACAATGTTTTAACCTTCTCAATTAATAAAATGTAATATCCAGCATGCTAATCATTAGGTAATTGAGAATTCGACCACAACATGTTATAAAATAATTTACACAATATTTAAGCCAGACAGAAAAATATCCCTACCCCACCCCCATATCACTAAACTGATGTACTAGCATTTCTTCAGGTGCAAATATCACAGACTAAAATTACAAAACATCTCTGACAAAGCATGATCGTAATATAACATTTTTTAAAAACATTATTTAATGTCAGAGTTTCTCCAAAATTGTCAAAATACCTGTGGCGTTGGGGAGTGGTTAGGCTGTGTGGTCGATATGACGTCATCGCATGATTTGTCTTGATGCATGTATTCTTTAAAACGGACTGTAATTGTACATGTAAAACAAAGTCTATTATTGTTAAGAATAGTATTACCATATATATTTTTGTTCTGTTCTATTTTTATTTTTGCTGCTTATTGTACAATGTACTTTGTTGAGATTTTTTTAGAGGGATTTCTCCAATACATAAAAAAAAAAAAAAAGTACCAATGATTGTAACACACACACACTGTGACGTGACTCCTGCCGCCGTCGTGTGGGTTGCAGTGACACTCGGTGCATGACGCATCATAGCAGGTTTGACTTGTGTTTATTATTTCAACAAACGTGTCATCTTCTTGTCATTCGGTCGCGCCACTTTCTGACGCTCGGGCTCTTCCTGCTAGTCGCGGCACACCTTTTGGTGTCCGCTGGCTGCGTCTGCCGCGGGGGCTCATCTTCGTCTGGATCTCGCTCGTCGTGCTCGTGGTCTTCGGTTGCCGTGGTTTCTTCGCCTACTTCCGCGCCGATCGTTCCTCCCTCTCCCCTTTTATACTGGAGGAGAAGATGGAGAGATTGAGTGCAGGTGTGTTGTGTACGCACCTGAGTTGGCTGGCTGCATCGTCGCTCCGAGTGCGTCCCGCCTCTTCTCTCCGCCGCATGCCCCGCCTCCTGGCCACCATCTCGGGTAGGACTGGCGTTTGTCCTATCCCGCTGTTGGCTCGTCGGCTCCGTCTCTCCACACACACACTAGGTGTGGCGAAATTATTCTCTGCATTTGACCCATCACCCTTGATCACTTCCTGGGAGGTGAGGGGAGCAGTGGGCAGAAGTGGTGGCTGCACACAGGAATAATTTTTGGTGATTTAACCCCCAATTCCAACCCTTGATGCTGAGTGCCAAGCAGGGAGGTAATGGGTCACATTTTTATTGTGTTTGGTATGACTCAGCCAGGGTTTGAACTCACAACCTATCAGACACTCTAACCACTAGGCCACTAGCCACTTTTTCTGTAAAAAAAACAAACGAAAAAGGATCCTGGATGATCAGGATCTCTTTTTTTTGGAACATTCTGGGGTCATCAACGAACAATTACCTGCACAATAAAAAAGTTGTATTAGTTTGATCATAGCGAAACATGAACCTCCAAAAAAGCAATATACAATGTTATTTGGTCAAAGCAAAGGGAGACTGGAGGGAGGAATGGTGGCGGGTCGCTAAACTGTGCTCCCACCTCAAAGGGCCGACCAACAGTCCAGGCCATAAGTCCCCACAGCCAGCGGGGAAGAGCCAGGTGTCGGTGGGTGGAACACCACTGCAGCTGGCGAAAGGGAGCATGAGAAGTGTAGGATGAATGTCCCACCAGAAGTCATCTGTGCTGATGCTGTCGGCAAGTTGGATGTCCATGGACTAGCCACCTCTGTGGCTGACGTAGACAAGGAAGTTAAACGCCAGATGGGCGCTTTTGTAGCAGGCGAGGATGCCGAATGCCAGTCGGTCGTTCCTGCAGCAGATGAGGACAGCGAGCGTCAGAAGGGCTCTTCTGCTGCAGGCGAGGAAGCTCAGACGATGACCTCGCCGTGAGAGAGTCAGGCGACAATCCCACCGGAAGAGAGACAGGTGGCGGCGTCAGCATCGTGGATTAACTCACTGGAGCTGAAGGGAGTACTGGCAGCGACGTCGCTGATGAGGTCATCCCAGCAGGGAGGCGTGGTAGCAGTGGTGTGGACGACCTTACTGGAGAAATAAGTAGCTGTGCCTCCCCAGCTGCACAGCTACTCGTAGCCCCCCTCAAGGGACTGATCCCAGACATCCCCAGAGAGGCAATCAGACGACAGAGACAGGTGGGAGGGAGTTTGATGAGAGGCTGAAGAACGCTTCAATGTGGCCATCAGTGCCAACATCTTGTCAAGCCGCTGGGCCATAGAAATCTCAGCTGGGTCACTCACTGGCTGGATCATTTCTGTCAAGGTTTTGTGAACGTTGCTTGTACAGGCATGTGATTTTTCCGTCTAGAGTCGGAATTCCGTCTTTTTTAATCTCGGGGGGAAAAAGAAAAGTAAAATGTAAACGATGTCGGTTCTCGAGAGAAAGGACGCTTTCACTCAAATAAAAATCATTTTTATTTGAGTGTTTGTATATGCAAATCTTTTGTTTTTATTTGTTAAAGTTTTTGTTCTCATACAACGAAAGACACGTTTACTGGGAGCGTCCTGTCCGGTTTTGGTGACGTCATGTTAATCAACTTCCGGTTGTCGTTGCTTCAGTATCGATCGATCGATCAGTCTTGAGCTCACAGGCCTACTGCGTCATGTGGCTTTAATGTGCGCAGTTTAATGTCTTAATTCCTGACACAGTTATGTGGTTATACTCGCTCATATTGGGGTATGTCGTTATTTATCGGAGAAAGACGTTAATGTATTGTTTTAGTGTTAGCATTTAAGCTAGCTAGTGCTGGCGAGCTTCTCCGGTCCGTCAGTTTAGACTTAGACAACTTTTTTTGATATATAATGGGAATTTTTCTGTGTTAATAATCACGGTTTTACAATAATTATACGGTCTGTTATTATAATTTTTTATTGTTTCATCTTTAGTGAAGACTCTTGCTTTTGAAACCATTTACTTTAAAAGCTTCACTTCTGTTTCCGTTTTTATGCGCGTTGAACTTCCTTGCCACTTTAAAATATTTGAGGCAATATTGACTTCTACATTTCTGTCTTTTTAAAAGAAGTAAACTGAAGTAATGTGGTAGTACTGTAAATAAACTGTAGAAAATAACACTGATCAATGTGACACCTGTGGATGTGAAATGAACACAAGATGTAAATATTAGTGACTAAATACTGTTGGGACTGAACCATAGATTTTCATTAGGATAATTGGGGTATGTATGTCCTATTAATGATGTTTTCATGTCTTTAAATACTAAAATATTTTCTTTAAATGGTGCTGTCTTTGTTAATTTTAGCATGTTAAATTGGTGAAAAACCAGGAGCTTCGTCCCGCAGACCCCCTGATAATTTTTTCAGTCTTTTTCATTGTGTTCAAATCACATGTCTGCTTGTAGCACAGAAGGAGGAATCCAGGTGGCCTTACATAAAACTATTGAGAATCAGGTGTGCTGGCAGGACATGCAACAAAAAGTAAAGGTGCTTCAAAACACATAGACCAAACAGGAAATACAGACAAAACAAGAGCACCAGGACAGGAAGATAAACACCAAACACAGGAAAACATCAACTTGACCAAACTGTCAGTAGCAAGCCTGACAATTTTCGGTAAAAACAGAGCTCCCCTTTATCGCTTCTGGATTTAGAAATTGGAAAAAAGCTAACACAAAATTTACAGCACACGAAAATAATCATACACATTGGCAAGCTGTCTCTATGACTGCACAAGAAAGTCACCCTGTACATGAACACTTTTCCAGTACTTTGGCAAAACAACCAGCAAACAATAGCACTGTCTGGGGCAAATTGTGTACGTGTGTGCGCATGTCTATGTGCGTGTCAGTGTGTGCGTCTCCACCAGGGTTGAACCAGTTCCTACGCACCTGAGGCTCGACATTAAACTTAACACTGACATTCAAAGCACATATTTAAAAAAAGTTTTATGAAGCGAAATGGTGCAAAGATGTTCCTAGTGTATGTTTTGTTAATTTTTTCACACATTGGATATTGTATTGTGAGGCAGACGCACTAACCCCTCACAATACGAAGTTCCTGCAGTCCTGGGTTCAAATCCAGGCTCGGGATCTTTCTGTGTGGAGTTTGCATGTTCTCCCCGTGAATGCGTGGGTTCCCTCCGGGTACTCCGGCTTCCTCCCACTTCCAAAGACATGCACCTGGGGATAGGTTAATTGGCAACACTAAATTGGCCCTAGTGTGTGAATGTGAGTGTGAATGTTGTCTGTCTATCCGTGTTGGCCCTGCGATGAGGTGGCGACTTGTCCAGGGTGTACCCCGCCTTCCGCCCGATTGTAGCTGAGATAGGCGCCAGCGCCCCCCGCGACCCCGAAAGGGAATAAGCGGTAGAAAATGGATGGATGGATGGATGGATATTGTATAACAAATTGGTTTATTGTTGTTGAAACAGCAATTAAACCAATGTAATATCTGGTAACACCTTATAATACAAAAACACTAATAAGCACAGGCAGGACGGTGGTCCAGGGGTTAGCGCGTGTGCCTCACAAAACGAAGGTACTGAGTTCAATCCCGGGCTCGGGAACTTTCTGTGTGGTGTTTCCATGTTAGGGCTTCACGGTGGCAGAGGGGTTAGTGCGTCTGCCTCACAATACGAAGGTCCTGCAGGCCTGGGATCAAATCCAGGCTCGGGATCTTTCTGTGTGGAGTTTGCATGTTCTCCCCGTGAATGCGTGGGTTCCCTCCGGGTACTCCGGCTTCCTCCCACTTCCAAAGACATGCACCTGGGGATAGGTTGATCGGCAACACTGAATTGGCCCTAGTGTGTGAATGTGAGTGTGAATGTTGTCTGTCTATCTGTGTTGGCCCTGCGATGAGGTGGCGACTTGTCCAGGGTGTACCCCGCCTTCCGCCCGATTGTAGCTGAGATAGGCGCCAGCGCCCCCCGCGACCCCGAAAGGGAATAAGCGGTAGAAAATGGATGGATGGATGGATGTTTCCATGTTCTCTCCGTGACTGCGTGGGTTCCCTGCGAGTACTCCGGCTTCCTCCCAACTCCAAAGACATGCACCTGGGAATAGGTTGATTGGCAACACTAAATTGGCCCTAGTGTGTGAATGTTGTCTGTCTATCTGAGTTGGCCCTGTGATGGGGTGGCGACCTTTCCAGGGTGTACCCCACCTTCCGCCCGAATGCAGTTGAGATAGGTTCCAGCACCCCCCGCGACCCCGAAAGGGACAAGCGGTAGAAGATGGATGGATGGATGGAAGCAAAGGCATTTAAAAAGTCAGCAGAAACAAGAAAATCCGCTTTTTCAAACATTCAATTCTGCGTCAATGTATTAATTCCTTGTTTTTTTTCAATGAAATATTGCAGCATATAAATATGTGAGTCGAAGGAGGAGTGTCAAAAGATGGCGCTGACTTACTTTGCCTATCAGAATGGAGAAGTAACTATAGATCCATGGCTTGTCCACGCAACACAAAACAACAGAAATGTGTCCCTTGAAATCTCGTCCAACCGGAATGCTAACAATAACTAAAGTTCCGTGGGTGAATAATATAAACCCACTACAATATAAAAAATGGGATAAACAAAATGTGTTAAACGCTCTCTTCAGCCGCAGGCTCTCGCTGTTCCTCTTGCTTAAACGCCGCACTGGATTTCAGGACAGGGAGGCAACAGGGGCGCCGTAACAAACTCGCTAGTTAGTATAGTTTGATGCCAACTATGCTTACTTGTCGCTTCTCGGAGCCTCAATGTTGACACAGCTTTCTACAAACCCGACTTCCATATTAGTTGGGAAATTGTGGTAGATGTAAATATAAACGGAATACATCCATCCATCCATTTTTCTACCGCTTATCCCCTTTGGGGTCGCGGGGGGCGCTGGTGCCTATCTCAGCTACAATCGGGCGGGAGGCTGAGTACACCCTGGACAAGTCGCCAGGTCACCACAGGGCCAACACAGATAGACAACATTCACACTCACATTCACACACAAGGGCCAATTTAGTGTTGCCAATCAACCTATCCCCAGGTGCATGTCTTTGGAGGTGGGAGGAAGCCGGAGTACCCGGAGGGAATGCACGCATTCACGGGGAGGACATGCAAACTCCACACAGAAAGATCCCGAGCCCGGGATTGAACCCAGGACTACTCAGGACCTTCGTATTGTGAGGCAGACGCACTAACCGCTCTTCCACCGTGAAGCCCTAAACGGAATACAATGATTTGCAAATCCTTTTCAACCCATATTAAATTGAATGCACTACAAAGACAAGATATTTGACGTTCAAACTCATAAACTTTATTTTTTTTGCAAATAATAATCAACTTAGAATTTCATGGCTGCAACACGTGCCAAAGTAGTTGGGAAAGGGCATGTTAACCACTGTGTTTCATCACCTTTTCTTTTAAAAACACTCAAAAACGTTTGGGAACTGAGGTAACTAATTGTTGAAGCTTTGAAAGTGGAATTCTGTCCCACTCTTGTTTTATGTAGAGCTTCAGTCGTTCAACAGTCCGGGATCGCCGCTGTCGTATTTTACGCTTCATAATGTGCCACACATTTTCTATGATAGACAGGTCTGGACTGCAGAAAGGCCAGTCTAGTACTCGCACGCTCGAAGCCACACTGTTGTAACACATAGCTTGGCATTTTCTTGCTGAAATGAGCAGGGGTGTCCATGATACCGTTGCTTGGACAGCATGTTGCTCCAAAACCTGTATGTACCTTTCAGCATTAACGGTGCCTTCACAGATGTATACGTTACCCATGCCTTGGCCACTTATACACTCCCATTCCATCACACATGCTGGTTTTTCATCTTAGCGCCTAGAACAATCCGGAGGGTTCTTTTCCTCTTTGATCCGGAGGACACAACGTCCACAGTTTCCCCCAAAAAAATTTAAATGTGAACTCGTCAGACCACAGAATACTTTTCCACTTTGCATCAGTCCATCTTAGATGAGCTCAGCCCCAGCTAAGCTGGCGGCGTTCCTGGGTGTTTTTGATAAATGGCTTTCGCTTTGCATAGTAGACCTTTAACTTGCACTTACAGATGTAGCGACCAACTGTATTTAGTGACAGTGGTTTTTTGAAGTGTTCCTGAGCACTTGTGGTGATATCCTTTAGAGATTGATGTCGGTTTTTGATACAGGGATCGAAAGTCACGGTCATTCAATGTTGGTTTCCGGCCATGCCGCTTACGTGGAGTGGTTTCTCCAGATTCTCTGAACCTTTTGATGATATTATGGACCGTAGATGTTGAAATACCTAAATTTCTTGCAAATGCACTTTGAGAAACGTTGTTCTTAAACTGTTTGACTATTTGCTCACGCAGTTGTGGACAAAAGGGTGTACCTCGCCCCATCCTTTCTTCTGAAAGAATAAACATTTTTTGGGAAGCTGTTTTTATACCCAATCATGGCACCCACCTGTTCCCAATTAGCCTGCACACCTGTGGGATGTTCCAAATAAGTGTTTGATGAGCATTCCTCAACTTTATCAGTATGTATTGCCACCTTTTCCAACTTCTTTTTCAGGTTTTGCTGGCATCAAATTGTAAAGTTAATGATTATTTGCAACAACAAAAAAAAAATGTTTATCAGTTTGAACATCAAATATGTTGTCTTTGTAACATATTCAACTGAATATGGATTAAAAATGATTTGCAAATCATTGTATTCTCTTTATATTTACATCTAACACAATTTCCCAACTCATATGGAAACGGGGTTTGTACTTTGCAGCTAATCATATTTGGATGATTACAATCCCAACCCTGTTTGTTCTGAACCTGTTGAGGTTCTCGAATATGTATTAGTAGCCAGCCAGAAGGAATATATTTGACATGACTGCTGTAAAAAGTGGTCACAACACAGGAAGTATATTACCCGATGGGGGCGTGGCTGCAGGATAGAGTTGCCAATGCTTTCTGAGTTCTTTGCATGCATCTTGCAGAATTTTACATTTCATTTTCAATGATAATGTAGTTAGTAAATTACTGAAAAAAACAACAAAAAATTCCGTGGTACATTGAATTGGACATGTAAGTGTCGAAAAGCCAATCAAATGCAGGTTGGTAGATGAGAATAAATCCAAAGTAAAATTAAGTGTAGAAATGCACTTAATTGCCCGAAAAAATTTAGTTTTGATTTTCAAAATATCCTTTCGGGGCTTGTGTGACAGCTCTTTGTGCTGAGAAAATTGTTCCTCTTTTTATGGTCAGTTTTCATAATTTTTCCTCAAAGAATGCTCATATGCCTGTAAGCATTACTAAAGCATCAGTAAATACATAATTTGTCATTTATAAAACATGTTTCGACAGAAATACTCACCAGTATGCAGTTTATAAACACAGTTATAAATGTATTACTTTTTTACATTATGCATTTATTTGTTAAATGTTCTGTTGATGTTTGCACACTTTTAATTCAGCCATGTTGACAGTTGTGTGCCTTCTCATCTGCTGGACAAGTGCACACAATGCATCCATCCGTCCATCCATTTTCTACCACTTATTCCCTTTGGGGTCGCGGGGAGCACTGGTGCCTATCTCAGCTACAATGGGGCGGAAGGCGGGGTACACCCTGGACAAGTCGCCACCTCATCGCAGCAGACAATGCAATGTTTTCGACATCCTTTATGTTGTCTCTTTCATTTGTTTGTTAAAGGGTAACTGTATTCTTTTTAATATGTTAACTATCATTCACAATGCCTATGTGAGACAAGACCACATATGTCATAATTTTTGTATGCATTCTTAATAATAAAACACATTTTCGCCAGATGCGACTAACATTGCTGCTAATGGAGTCACCGAGATTGCCACACAAACATGAATAGTTTCCAAAATGCATATCTGGGGTTAAAACGATCTCCATCAACACAAGTGTAGTTTCAAAAGTGTCTCTGTGTACACACAAAGGCATACACCTGCTGTCATGCACGTTTGGTCCAATCAGAAGCCTGGAAAAGCTGCCACAGCTGACTTGGTGGCATCACACCTCTGTTATTATTATGTTTATTTCGATATGCCAGCCATACAATGCCATGTACATTATAACCAGCCTGCACTTACTCGGAGCCCTGGGAATATTATGAACACTCGTGGAATTAGAACATGTTTAATCAGCATCATGGTGATATATACTACATGTGCAGGGAAGTTTATTTATTTCTAATATCAGCGCACACTTACTGGGAGCCTAACCTTATAAAAGCATGTGTTCTAAATGGAACTCACAAAGATACATTAATACAGGCAAATTTAGACGTCTTGCATGTTTGATTTAGGAGTTATCCTTGAAACAACTTTTTAAAGTTTCAAACGTGTTTTCTCCGGATACTAAGAACAATATTGTCATATTGAGAAAAAAAAAATAATTCTGTTTGCAAACCTTTTAAAAAGCCATGCACCAGGTAGAACTCATGGAAATACATGAATACAAGCAAATTTAGACATATTACATTTTTGGTTTAGAAGTTATCTAAAAACCCTGCTTCCAAATGAGTTGGGAAATTGTGTTAGATGTAAATATAAACGGAATACAATGATTTGCAAATCATTTTCAACCCATATTCAGTTGAATATGCTACAAAGACAACATATTTGATTTTCAAACTGATAAACATTTTTTTTTACAAATAATCAATAACTTTAGAATTTGATGCCAGCAACACGTGACAAAGCAGCTGGGAAAGGTGGCAATAAATACTGATAAAGTTGAACAAATCTCATCAAACACTTATTTGGAACATCCCACAGGTGTGCAGGCTAATTGGGAACAGGTGGGTGCCATGATTGGGTATAAAAACAGCTTCTATGAAATGCTGAGTCATTCACAAACAAGGATGGGGCGAGGGTCACCAATTTGTAAGCAAATTGTCAAACAGTTTTAGAACATTTCTCAAGCTATTGCAGGGAATTTAGGGATTTTACCATGTATGGTCCGTAAAATCATCAAAAGGTTTAGAGAATCTGGAGAAATCACTGCACGTTGTCACAGTTATGTGGTGTCGAACCCCAAGATGCAGAGAAGGAGGCAGGCATTTGGTAAGTAAACATGATTTAATAAAGATACTAAGACAAAAACAAAACCAAAAGGGTACAAACAAAAAGCACGCACATGGGCGGATATAACAAACTAAGGGCTATGAACAAACTAATCGGAAGCAGGGAACAAAAAACATTAAGCTACAAAACAACTACCAAATATAGCTTACCGCTACGCTGCATTCACACGACCAGTAGGAATGACAAGTAGAAAATGACATTGACAAGACAATAATCCAGCCCTGACTGGAGGAGAAAACAGGTCTTAAATAGTGGCTGGCTGATTGATCCCAGGTGTGGCCAGGTGCCAATCAGCCATAGCAGAGGGTTACACAGCACTCAAGGAGACAGACAGGAAACAGAACCAAAATAAGAGTGCTGACAGGAACTAAAGACAAATGCAGAGGAAAAACTAAGACATAGACCAAAACTGTCAGGGACAAGCCTGACAGTAGCCCCCCTTCCCATAACGGATACCAGACGTTTCACGAATCCTCCCCCCCCTAAAAAAAAAAACAGTCCAAAGTCCAGGGAGGGTGGAGGGAGGACAAGGTGGTGGGCCGCCAGGCCAAGTGTCCCCGCAACCAGCGGGGAAGAGTCAGGTGACGACGGCGAATGGAACGCCGCTGCCATTTGCGAGGCGGTCGCCCATGAAATGACCACCTCTGTGGCCGACAGGTGTATGGTGGTGCCCTCTGCTGGCCCACCGGACAGTATGGTGGTGGCGCCCTCTGCTGCTGGCCCACCGGAGTGCATGGTGGTGGCGCCGCCTGCTGCTGGCCCACTGGAGTGCGTGGTGGTGGCGCCCCCTGCTGCTGGCCCACCGGAGTGCGTGGAGGAGTCTGCTGGCCCACCAGAGTGCGTGGTGGCGTCATAGGCTGCAGACCCACAGGAGATGATGGCGCCATAGGTTGCAGACCCACCGGAGGGGATGGTGGCGTCTGCCGGCCTACCGGAGATGACGGTGGCGTCTGCTGGCCCACCAAAGATGGCACCATCTGTTGCAGACCAACTGGAGATGATGGCGCCGTAGGATGCAGACCCACTGGAGGTGATGGTGGCATCTGCCGGCCCACTGGAGATGACGGTGGCGTCTGCCGGCCCACTTGAGATGACGGTGGCGTCTGCCGGCCCACCTGAGATGACGGTGGCGTCTGCCGGCCCACTGGAGATGACGGTGGTGTCTGCCGGCCCACTGGAGATGACGGTGGCGTCTGTCAGCCCACCGAAGTTGATGGCGCCGTCTGTTGCAGAGCAACTGAAGTTGATGGCGCCGTAGTTTGCAGACCCACTGGGACGAGAAGTGGCTGTGCATCCCCATCTGCACAGCTACGTGAATGACTGCTCGCTGACTGCTCGCGTTGCAAAAAAGTTAAGTATCGTTCTGTGTGCTTTTAACTGTTTTGCAGCTTTATTTATAACTTCTCAAATATAGTTAATAGTTCAATTTAACTTGCAAATCACCCGATCTCTGTCTCACCACTCCGCCCTCAGCTAGCTAGCTGCTAAGCTAACGAGGCTAGCGGAGAAAGGCAGCGCCGGTGTGAAGGAAGCTACTCCCCCGCCACCGTGACCACCACTTCCCGAAGACAGCTGGCACTCCACTCGGCGATGGAAAGTTTCTGTGAGTATGGCTTCCTGCGCTTCGTGCACTTTACTCATGGATAGGTTGGCTCTGCTAGAGAGCCGTGTCCGCCAGTTAGAGCAGTGTAATTTCTTAACATCTGCTAGCGTTAGCTGTAGCGAGCTAACTAGCCCAGCTTGTAGCAGCCCTAAGCGGCCTACAAGCTAAGGTGTACCGGTTGGGACGCATAACAGATTTAGCCCTTTAGCTAGTCCTACAACCCAGTCTACCGGGCACCACACTTTAGTCATAGGGGACTCCATCACCCGAAACATAAAGCTTAGCAAACCAGCCACAATTAAGTGTAGTCCTGGGGGCAGAGCACCTGACATTGAAGCTAATCTTAGGGAGCTAACTCCCAACAGGCCTAGTAAACGACAGGCTAACCGCACCACTAGTTATGCGAACATAGTTATACACGTTGGCTCCAATGACGTTAGGAGATTACAAAGAGAAACATAGCCAGGGCTTGTAATCTTGCTAGAAAGATGTCCAGGCATCGAGTAATTGTCTCTGGCCCCCTGCCTGGGAGAGGCAATGATGAGAGATATAGCAGATTAGTCTCTCTAAACAAGTGGCTGGATAGCTTCTGTAGACAACAGGGATTTACGTTTATTGATAATTGTCCCTCTTTCTGGGGCAAACCTGGCTTGCTGAGGAGAGACGGCCTTCACCCTAACCAGGAAGGCGCTATCCTCTTGTCTCGGAACATAGATTTCGCATTGAGCCACATTTGACTAACTGCACTAGCGCAAGCCCGGTCACAGGCAATTACAGAGCCTGCTAGCCTGGGTATGGAGTCAGTTAAGTTAGAACTAGCCAGCGCCAGGCTGAATGATCCCTGTACACATAGCAATTTTCTTAGAATAATACACAACTCACATAATGGTTTTTCTGCTATGATTATGACTACGTCAGAGTTAAACATGCGTTCTACTGAGGTGGCAAATTATGATGCGTTCAGTTTATCGCAGCATCAAGTAGACAATCTGAAAATTCCCGTCATATCAATTCCTAGATAGGGTCGTAATTATTTTAAGTACACTGCGCATAATAAACGCAACATTATTAATATTGCTACTACGGATAATTTTATCAACAACTCCTTAAAACAGCCCACTACCTATAATATGGGCTTTCTAAACATCAGATCTTTGTCTCCCAAAACGCTATTAGTTAATGAGGTCATTAGAGACAACAACCTTAACGTCATCGGTCTTAGCGAAACCTGGCTTAAACCAGACGACTTTTTTGCGATAAATGAAGCATCCCCTCCCAACTATAGGAATGCGCATATTGCCCCTCACCTTAAAAGGGGAGGGGGGGTCGCACTAATATACAACGAAAACTTTAACTTTAGTCCTAACTTAAATAATAAATATAAATCGTTTGAGGTGCTTTCTATGAAGTCTGCCACACCGCTGCCTCTGTGCCTGGCTGTTTTCTATCGCCCCCCAGGGCCCTATTCGGACTTTATTTGTGAATTCTCAGAGTTTGTTGCTGATCTAGTGACGCACGCCGATAATATAATTATAATGTGGGACTTTAATATCCATATGAATACCCCATTGGACCCACCGTGCGTGGCGCTCCAGACTATAATTGATAGCTGTGGTCTTACACAAATAATCAATGAACCGACGCATCGCACCGGTAATACGATAGACCTAGTGCTTGTCAGAGGTATCACCGTTTCCAAAGTTATGATACTCCCGTATACTAAAGTAATGTCCGATCATTACCTTATAAAATTCGAAGTTCAGACTCATGTTCGGCAAGCTAATAATAATAATAACTGCTATAGCAGCCGCAACATTAATGCTGCCACGACGACGACTCTTGCTGGCCTACTGCCCTCGGTAATGGCACCATTCCCAAAGTATGTGGGCTCTATTGATAACCTCACTAACAACTTTAACAACGCCCTGCGCGAAACCATTGATAGTATAGCACCGCTGAAGTTAAAAAAGGCTCCAAAAAGGCGTACGCCATGGTTTACTGAAGAAATTAGAGCTCAGAAATTATCATGTAGAAAGCTGGAACGCAAATGGCGCACAACTTAACTTGAGGTGCACCATCAAGCATGGAGTGATAGTTTAATAACTTATAAATGCATGCTTACCTTAGCTAAAACTAATTATTACTCAAATCTCATCCGCATTAATAAAAAAGATCCAAAATTTTTGTTTAGTACAGTAGCATCGCTAACCCAACAACTCCTTCCAGTAGCTCCACCCACTCAGCAGATGACTTTATGAAGTTCTTTAATAAGAAAATTGAACTTATTAGAAAGGAGATTAAAGATAATGCGTCCCAGCTACAACTGGGTTATAGTAACACAGATACGACTGTATATACGGCGGATACTGCAAATATCAAAAATAGTTTCTCTCGTTTTGATGAAATAACATTAGAAGAATTGTTACAACGTGTAAATGGAATAAAACAAACAACATGTTTACTTGACCCACTTCCTGGGAAACTTATCAAGGAGCTTTTTGTATTATTAGGTCCATCAGAGCCAAATATTATAAACTTATCACTTTCCTCGGGCACTGTTTCTCTAGCATTTCAAAAAAGCGGTTATTTATCCTCTCCTTAAAAGACCTAACCTCGATCCTGACCTCATGGTAAACTACCGACGGGTCTCACCTTCCCTTTATTTCGAAAATCCTCGAAAAAATTGTCGCAGAGCAGCTAAATGAACACTTAGCGTTTAACAATCTATGTGAAACCTTTCAATCCGGTTTCAGGGTAAATCACTCTACTGAGACAGCCCTCGCAAAATTGACTAATGATCTATTGCTAACGATGGATTCTGATGCGTCATCTATGTTGCTGCTCCTCGATCTTAGCGCTGCTTTCGATACCGTCGATCATAATATTTTATTAGAGCGTATCAAAACACGAATTGGTATGTCGGAGTCAGCCCTGTCTTGGTTTAACTCTTATCTTACTGACAGGGTGCAGTGCGTCTCCCATAACAGTATGACCTCGGACTATGTTAAGGTAACGTGTGGAGTTCCCCAGGGTTCGGTCCTTGGCCCTGTACTCTTCAGCATCTACATGCTGCCGCTGGGTGACATCATACGCAAATACAGTATTAGCTTTCACTGCTATGCTGATGACACCCAACTCTACATGCCCCTAAATCTGACCAACATGCCGGACTGTAGTCAGTTGGAAGCGTGTCTTAATGAAATTAAACAATGGATGTCCGCTAATTTTTTGCAACTTAACGCCAAAAAACGGAAATGCTGATTATCGGTCGTGCTAGACACCGACCTCTATTTAATAATACAACTTTAACATTTAACAACCAAATAATAAAACAAGGTGACTCGGTAAAAAATCTGGGTATTATCTTCGACCCAACTCTCTCTTTTGAGTCACACATTAAAAGCGTTACTAAAACGGCCTTCTTTCATCTCCGTAATATCGCTAAAATTCGCTCCATTTTGTCCACTAAAGACGCCGAGATCATTATCCATTCGTTTGTTACGTCTCGTCTCGATTACTGTAACGTATTATTTTCGGGTCCCCCCATGTCTAGCATTAAAAGATTACAGTTGGTACAAAAAGCGGCTGCTAGACTTTTGACAAGAACAAGAAAGTTTGATCACATTACGCCTGTACTGGCTCACCTGCACTGGCTTCCTGTGCACTTAAGATGTGACTTTAAGGTTTTACTACTTACGTATAAAATACTACACGGTCTAGCTCCATCCTATCTTGCCGATTGTATTGTACCGTATGTCCCGGCAAGAAATCAGCGTTTAAAAGACTCCGGCTTATTAGTGATTCCTAGAGCCCAAAAAAAGTCTGCGGGCTATAGAGCGTTTTCCGTTCGGGCTCCAGTACTCTGCAATGCCCTCCCGGTAACAGTTCGAGATGCTGCCTCAGTAGAAGCATTTAAGTCCACCTTAAAACTCATCTGTATACTCTAGCCTTTAACTAGACCTCATTTTTAGACCAGTTGATCTGCCGCTTCTTTTCTTTTTTCTCCTATGTCCCTCCCTCCCTTGTGGAGGGGGTCCGGTCCGATGACCATGGATGAAGTACTGGCTGTCCAGAGTCGAGACCCAGGATGGACCGCTCGCCTGTGTATCGGTTGGGGACATTTCTACGCTGCTGATCCGCCTCCGCTTGGGATGGTTTCCTGTGGACGGGACTCTCGCTGCTGTCTTGGATCTGCTTTGAGCTGAACTCTCGCGGCTGTGTTGGAGCCACTATGGATTGAACTTTCACAGTATCATGTTAGACCCGCTCGACATCCATTGCTTTCGGTCCCCTGGGGGGGGGGGGGGGGTTGCCCACATCTGAGGTCCTCTCCAAGGTTTCTCATAGTCAGCATTGTCACTGGCGTCCCACTGGATGGGAATTCTCCCTGCCCACTGGGTGTGAGTTTTCCTTGCCCTTTTGTGGGTTCTTCCGAGGATGTCGTAGTCGTAATGATTTGTGCAGTCCTTTGAGACATTTGTGATTTGGGGCTATATAAATAAACATTGATTGATTGATTGATACTGATAGCCCCCCCTCAAGGGACGGCTCCAAGACGTCCCCAGATAGGCCCACGGTCAACAGGGGTGGGTGGGAGAGGGCTTGAAAAGCAGCCAAACTCTTTTTCAAATTATCCATTAGCTCTAGCGCTAATTTAAGCCTCTCTGCCATGGACAACTCTGCGGGGTTTGTATTTGGCTGGATTATTCTGTCACAGTTATTTGGTGTTGAACCCCAAGATGCAGAGAAGGAGGCAGGCATTTGGTAAGTAAACATGATTTAATAAAGATACTAAGACAAAACCAAAACCAAAAGGGTACAAACAAAAGCACGTACATGGGCGGATACAACAAACTAAGGGCTATGAACAAACTAATCGGAAGCAGGGAACAAAAAACAGTAAGCTACAAAACAACTACCAAATATAGCTTACCGCTATGCTGCATTCACACAACCAGTAGGAATGACAAGTAGAAAATGACATTGACAAGACAATAATCCAGCCCTGACTGGAGGAGAAAACAGGTCTTAAATAGTGGCTGGGTGATTGATCCCAGGTGTGGCCAGGTGCCAATCAGCCACAGCTGAGGGTTACACAGCACTCAAGGAGACAGACAGGAAACAGAACCAAAATAAGAGTGCTGACAGGAACTAAAGACAAACGCAGAGGAAAAACTAAGACATAGACCAAAACTGTCAGGGACAAGCCTGACACACGTAAGCGATGATATCACGGACATTCGAGCCCTCAGGTGGTACTGCATCAAAACCCGACATCAGTGTGTAAAGGATATCACCACATGGGCTCAGGAACACTTCATAAAACCACTGTCAGTAACTACAGTTGGTCGCTACATCTGTAAGTCCAAGTTAAAACTCCACTATGCAAAGTGAAAGCCATTTATCAACCCATCACCCTCGATCACCCCCTGGAAGGTGAGGGGAGCAGTGGGCAGCAGCGGTGGCCGCACCCGGGAATCATTTTTGGTGATTTAACACCCCAATTCCAACCCTTAATGCTGAGTACCAAGCAGGGAGGTATTGGGTCCCAATTTTAGAGAATCTGAAGATTTTACTGCACCAGCATTAAATGCCCATGACCTTCCATCCCTCAGGATTTGCATCAAAAAGCGACATCCATGTGTAAAGGATATCACCACATGGGCTCAGGAACACTTCATAAAACCACTGTCAGTAACTACAGTTGGTCGCTACATCTGTAAGTCCAAGTTAAAACTCCACTATGCAAAGTGAAAGCCATTTATCAACAACACAAAGGAACTCCGCCGGCTTCGCTGGGCCCGAGCTCATCTACGATGGACTGATGCAAAGTGGAAAAGTGTTCTGTGGTCCGACGAGTCCACATTTCAAATTATATTTGTAAACTGTGGACGTGGTGTCCTCTGGAACAAAGAGGAAAATAACCATCCGGATTGTTATAGGTGCAAAGTTGAAAAGCCAGCATCTGTGATGGTATGGGGGTGCATTAGTGCCAAAGGCATGGGAAACTTACACATCTGTGAAGGCACCATTAATGCTGAAAGGTACATACAGGTTTTAGAACAGCATACGTTGCCATCCAAGCAACGTTATCATGGACTCCCCTGCTTATTTCAGCCAAGCTTTGTGTTACAACAGTGTGGCTTCATAGTAAAGTGTGCGGGTACTTTCCTGGCCCGCCTGCAGTCCAGACATGTCTCCCATTGAAAATGTGTGGCCCATTATGAGGCGTAAAATACGACAACAAGACCCCAGACTGTTGAACAACTTAAGCTGTACATCAAGCAAGAATGGTAAAGAATTCCACTTTCAAAGCTTCAACAAATAGTTTCCTCAGTTCCCAAACGTTTATTGAGTGTTGTTAAAAGAAAATGTGATGTAACACAGTGGTGAACATGCCCTTTCCCAACTACTTTGGCATGTGTTGCAGCCATGAAATTCTAAGTTAATTATTATTTGCAAAAAAAAAGTAAAGTTTATGAGTTTGAACATCAAATATCTTGTCTTTGTAGTGCATCCAATTGAATATGGGTTGAAAAGGATTTGCTAATCATTGTATTCCGTTTGTATTTACAGCTAACACAATTTCCCAACTCATATGGAAACTGGGTTTGTATGAAACAACTTGATGTTGCTTCAAACACGTTTTGTCTAGACATGCAAGAGGTCTAACTTTGATTGTGTTATTGTTTCTTTGTGAGTTTTATTCAGAACATGTGCTTTTTGTAAGGTTGGCAAACACAAAAGTGGATTTTTTCCACAATATGGCAGTATTGTTCTTGGAATCGAAAGAAAACGCATTTGAAGCAATAAAAATTCTTTTTTCAAGGATAACTCCTGAACCAGACATGCAAGATGTCTAACTTTGACTGTATTATTGTATTTTTGTGAGTTCGACTTGGACCTTGTGCTTTTAAAAGGTTCGGGGAAAAAAAAAGTTTTTACCTCAATCTGATAGTAGTGTTCTTAGAATCCAGAGAAAACGCGTTTGACGAAACAAAAAGTTGTTTCAAGGATATCTCCTGAACCAGCGGTTCTCAAATGGGGGTAAGCGTACCCCTGGGGGTACTTGAAGGTATGCCAAGGGGTACGTGAGATTTTTTAAAAATATTCTAAAAATATCAACAATTCAAAAATCCTTTATAAATATATTTATTGAATAATACTTCAACAAAATATGAATGTAAATTCATAAACTGAGAAAAAAATACAACAATGCAATGTTCAGTGTTGACAGCTAGATTTTTTTGTGGACATGTTCCATAAATATTGATGTTAAAGATTTCTCTTTTTGTGAAATTGTCTTTAGAATTAAGTTCATGAATCCAGGTGGATCTCTATTTAAGTTGATGATTACTTCTATGTGTAGAAATCTTTATTTATAAATTAATCACTTGTTTATTTTTCAACAAGTTTTTAGTTATTTTTATATCTTTTTTCCAAATAGTTCAAGAAAGGCCACTACAAATGAGTAATATTTTGCACTGTTATACAATTTGATAAATCAGAAACTGATGACATAGTGCTGTCTTTTACTTCTTTATCTCTTTTTTCCAACCAAAAATGCTTCGCTCTGATTAGGGGGTACTTGAATTAAAAACATATTCACAAGGGTTACATCACTGAAAAAAGGTTGAGAACCACTGATCTAAACCAAACAGGCAAGATGTCTACATTTGACTGTATTAATGTGTTTCTGTGAGTTCTACTTGGAGCGTGTGCTTTTAAAAGGTTTGAAAATGCAAAAATTAGTTTTTATCTCGATATGATAGCATTGTTCTTAGAATCCGGAGAAAACGTGTATTAAGCAATAATAAAAAAAAAAAAAATCAGTGATAGCTCTGAAATCAAACATGCAGGAGATTTAAAAAATCACATTCTCCTAGTAGAACTGACACAAATACATCAATACAGGCACATTTAGACATCTTGCATGTTTGGTTTAGGAGTTATCCTTGAAAAAACTTTTTATTGCTTCATATGCGTAATTGCTTTCTCAGGATTCCAAGAACAATACTGCAGGCATGCCTGCCACTGCCCTCTGCAGCCCACATTGTGTAATTACAGTTCCCTATACAAAATTGCCATCATTATGGTATATTCTTTTATAACCTGTTCTTTTAACGATTGTCAGCAATTGCAGAATGTTTAACAGGCTGAATATTACATTTTTTTTATTAAGTAGGTAGAGAAGGTCAAAACATTGTTATGCAGAGATATGAATGCCATTAACTTGCACTACTTTGCAGATGTTTTGGGGAAATAATTCCCTGAGTACACTATATCCACTCATCACCCTGCAGAAGAAAGCAATAAAGGGTTATTTATAAGGCAGGATATAATGATCACACAAATACATTTTTCTTACATTCAAAATTATTCAAATTCAAAGATCTTGTGGAACTACAAACAGTACAAATTACATTTAATGCAAAAAACAATTCATACCTGGAAATGTGCAAAGGTTTTTCACTGTAATGGAAGGGGGTTATAAAACAAGGAGTCATTTCAATCTTAAAATTCAGAATGTACACAGAACACGAAGAAGCTTTTGTTTCAATATGTGGGGTTAAACTATGGAACAGTTTGAATGCGTGATTAACAGAATGCCCAACCTCAATTAAAAAAAACAAAACAATAGAAAGACATGATTTTCAATATGTACAAGAATGAGGAAATAATAAGTATATACATGATTATTATTATTATTATGGTTGTTCGAATTATTTGGGTAGTTAAAAGTTGAAGTTAAAGTACCAATGATTGTCTCACACACTAGGTGTGGCGAAATTATTCTCTGCATTTGACCCATCACCCTCGATCACCCCCTGGAAGGTGAGGGGAGCAGTGGGCAGCAGCGGTGGCCGCACCCGGGAATCATTTTTGGTGATTTAACACCCCAATTCCAACCCTTAATGCTGAGTACCAAGCAGGGAGGTATTGGGTCCCAATTTTAGAGAATCTGAAGATTTTACTGCACCAGCATTAAATGCCCATGACCTTCCATCCCTCAGGATTTGCATCAAAAAGCGACATCCATGTGTAAAGGATAACACCACATGGGCTCAGGAACATTTCAGAAAACCACTGTCAGTAACTACAGTTAGTCGCTACATCTGTAAGTGCATGTTAAAACGCTACTATGTAAAGCAAAAGCCATTTAGCAACAACACCCAGAAACGCCGCCGGTTTTGCTGGGCCTGAGCTCAACTAAGATGGACTGATGCAAAGTGGACAAGTGTTCTGTGGTCTGACGAGCCCACATTTCAAATTCCATCCATTCATTTTCTACCGCTTATTCCCTTTTAGGGGTCGCGGGGGGCGCTGGCGCCTATCTCAGCTACAATCGGGCGGAAGGCGGGGTACACCCTGGACAAGTCGCCACCTCATCGCAAGGCCAACACAGATAAACAGACAACATTCACACTCACATTCAAACACTAGGGCCAATTTTAGTGTTGCCAATCAACCTATCCCCAGGTGCATGTTTTTTGGAGGTGGGAGGAAGCCGGACTACCCAGAGGGAACCCACGCATTCACGGGGAGAACATGCAAACTCCACACAGAAAGATCCCGAGCCTGGATTTGAACCCAGGACTGCAGGAACTTCGTATTGTGAGGCAGACGCACTAACCCCTCTGCCACCGTGAAGTCCCACATTTCAAATTGTTTTTTGAAACTGTGGAGGTCGTGTCCTTCGGACCAAAGGAAAAGAACCATCCGGATTGTTATAGACGCAAACTTCAAAAGCCAGAATATGTGATGGTATGGGGGTGTATTAGTGCCCAAGGCATGGGTAACTTACACATATGTGAAAACACTATTAATACTGAAAGGTACATACAGGTTTTGGAGCAACATATGTTGCTATCCAAGCAATGTTTTTTTCATGGACGCCCCTGCTTATTTCAGCAAGACTTTGCCAAGCCACATTCTGCACATTTTACAACAGTGTGTCTTTGTAATAAACACGTATGGGTACTAGACTGTCCTGCCTGTAGTCCAGACCTGTCTCACATTGAAAATGTGTGGCACATTATGAAGCGTAAAATACGACAATGGAGGCCCCGGACTGTTGAACAACTTAAGCTGTTCATCAAGCAGAATGGGAAAGAATTCCAGCTGGAAAGCATAAAAAATAGTGTCCTCAGTTCCCAAACGTTTACTGAGTGTTGTTCAAAGGAAAGGCCATGTATCACTGTGGTAAAATGCCCCCGTCCCAACTTTTTTGCAATGTGTTGCTGCCATCAAATTCTAAGTTCATGATTATTTGCCCAAAAAAATATGTTTCTTAGTTCGAACATTAAATATATTGTCTTTGCTGTGTAGTAAATTGAATAGAAGTTAAAAAGGATTTGCAAATCATTGTATTCTGTTGCATTTACGATTTACACAGTATGCCAACTTCACTTGTTTTGGATTTTGCATATTCCGTAGTAATCCATCCATGTATCCATCCAGCCTCCAGCTTCATGTGTTGGTTGCTGCAGCATCCTCTTAGCAGTTCATATGCTGTTTCACCATTGGCTGTAGTCAGTGGGTCAAATGCCATTATTCATAAACACATTACAATGATTTCATTTAATCAATCTTTCATCTGTCTTTGTTGTCTTCATACACGTCCAATGGGCACTGAAAAAATATAGAGAGTTCCAAAGTGCTTTACATTGTGATATCTGTGTATTTTCTTTTGGTCTCTAGAGGGCGCCAGTCATCTTCGAAACAGCTGCCTCTCTGTGAGCACCGTATCTGAATGACAATGCATTTGAACTTAACCACACACATTATTCTGCATAAAAAAATGTTATATTTATTATGTGAAAGGAGAAGCTCAGAATACAGTATTTTATCCGGCACCATTACGCACCATTTTTTGACTCTCAACTAAACTATTTCTACATTTCTGAACCCATTCCAGCACCAAAGCATTTAAGATAACAGTTTTCTACAACCCCCAACATTTGTCTCAGTAATGAAAACAACAAAGCTTGTGGTGGCCTAAAACGCTACACTCTACCACTAATCTTATTTTTCAACCAATGTGTGAGCATATTTGTGAAAAGTAATTATAATACGCAGCATAAGTTAAAACTTTTTATGCTTAACATCAACAAGCCCATTGATGGATTGCTAATGTACTAAATCTGCATTAATAATCAACTTTCTCCCCACAGATCCTGTGCCTGCAGTGCCCTGACATGAATGTTATCTGCATCTTCCCCTAAACTATGCACTAACTTGAAATTCACATCTCAATTTTTGTATGTTGCTACATTTGCTCTTTCACAAGTTCTTTTTGAGTTTTTAGCATTTTCCACAAATTGTAACCGCGTATACGAGGTAGTTGCAAGAAATGGATACAAACCGAATACGCCCCGGTTAATTGTACAATTATGATTATTTATTTTTTTTAACAAAAGAGACAATATATTACGACTTAGAAAATAAATATTTTCCGTACGCTTGGTACGGTACTTATGTGTTTTAATTTCCGACATGGTATACATTATAGTGAGGGACAGGAAGTGTTTATTGTCTCAAGCGTCGACGCCGTAAACAAAGCCCAACCTTTCACTAGCAGTAGTCATGGCTAGCAATAGTGCCAAGGAGAAGCCCAAGCTTGAAAGCCCTCTTACGTCAATATTTCTTGTAGGGATCACTTGGCCTTCCTGTTGAAATATGTAAACAGAGGATATCTGCTTGCATCTAAAATATCCGATACAAGCTCTGATACAAGCAGTCCTGCATTGTGTTTACTTCTAAATGTCAGTAAATAAGCACATAAGGTTAGTCTGGTTTTGTATTTGTAAAGTCATTTACAAAAGATGGATTAAGTAAGTTATATCAGTGGTTTGTTGTAGCAGCGGACCGGTCAACGCTTGATCATTTGTCCCGTGGCCCGGCGGGGGTGTGGTGGGGGGAATCTTTTTTTTTTCTTTGTCATGAGGTTTTTGTCATGAAAAAGGGAGGTTTGTTTGGGGTCGGTGCACTATTTGTTGGTGTATCTTGTGTTTTTTTATGTTGATTTAATAAAAAATAAAATAGAAAATTAAAATTAAATAAAAAATTCTTAAAAATTCTTCTGCGGCCCGGTATCGGGTGATTGGGCACCACTGGGTTACATAGGCTACGAGGCACTAGTGGTCTTTCAAGTAGTGGAATCTTTATCACGACTTGGAAATGAGAGGACCCAGATGCAGAGAGGAAGTTTCCAAAAATAACAGCTTTTATTTTGAAATAACTTTTTAACCTCCGGTAAAAAAGTATTTCACAAAAATATATATAACGTACGGAAAATAAATCCGAGGATAAACACTAAACTCAAAAATCACTCCAAAAAATAAGGAGGATTACTAATTTAAGAAAATAACCTAACAAAAATAGAATATCAAGAAGAATGAACAAAAAGTGCTCCAACAGGAGGAAAAAATAACTCTAATAATATATACAAATACAATATCTATGAAAAAACAAAAAATCACTCAATCAATGAGGGAATAAAACGAAATTTGGAATAACAAAAAACTCACCAATTAGGTCGACGAAGGAAAACGAAGGACGCTCGAAGGAGGAAAAAATAACTGCTATGATCAGAAATCAAGGAGAATAAGAAAAAACAGGAGCAAGGCAAGGAGGGAATCCAGGACATGGACTTGGACATGGACATGGACACTAGAAGGCACAATAGACGAGACGATCTGGCAAAGGACAAACGGAGAGGTGAGCTTAAATAGGATGTGGGAGTGATGGGGAACAGGTGGAAACAATCAGGAATCAAGGATGACGTCAGACTGGTGACACAAGAGGAAAGACCCGTGATCTGAAACAAGAGGGTAGCTTTTCAAAATAAAATACATAGATCACAAGACAGAAAAACAAACAAGACTTCCCTCACCGCGGTGTGACAATCTTATTTTCAACCCTTCTTTAAACACAAGTACAGTGTCCAATAACAGATGAAATATATAAAGGTGCTCGATTTTACACTCTCATTAGTGCTTATGCAACAACTCTGGATGCTGAACACAACAACAAAGAGGACATCTACCAAGCACTTGATTTCATCCTACAGAAAACTCCAGCAACAGATAAAGTCATTCTCCTGGGATATTTTATTGCGAGAGTGGGCACAGAACACCTGGTATGGAAGGCAGTTAGTTATGGGCTAACACGGAGTGGGGAAAATGAACAGAAACGGGCTTTGGCTACTCTCCCTCTGTGCGGACACCACCTGGTCATCACCAACACCACCTTCCAGATGAAAAACCGGCTCACCAGAGTCATGTGCGGAGCAGAGTGGTGGAACGATCACCTCATGGTCAGGACAAAACTCCTCATGACCATCCAATCCTGTCGTCCAAGGACAGCCCCAAACTGGAGACTCAATTGAACAGCACTGAACAGCCACGCCCTCGTTGACTACCTCCGACGGCACCTTGCAAGCAACCTTGATCAGATCCCTGAGGATTTCCCTGACTAGGCAGCTCTGCGCGATGCCATCCATAGAGCAGCCTCAGTGACGCTCGGCCACGCAAGGAAACGCCACCAGTCACTAAGTGGGAACTGAGCCACTACACCAGGGGTGTCAAACTCAAATACAGAGTGGGCCAAAATTTTAAACGGAACAAAACCGCGGGCCAAGGTTGAACAAATTAACCTTTTAATAGGGACCCAAACAAGTTTTGCAATAAATATTGAACAAGCAAGGCTTATATAACTTTAGTGACATGCAAAATCCAGTTTCAAATAATAATAATAATAATTAAAAAAATATCAATGGCGTATCAAATAAAATTTAATAAAAATGTTATGCCTATTTTTCTATTTGCAATCTTCTGAGGTAAATCTAAAATTTTTCGATCAATCAATGTTTATTTATATAGCCCTAAATCACAAATGTCTCAAAGGACTGTACAAACCACTACGACTACGACATCCTCGGAAGAACCCACATAAGGGCAAGGAAAACTCATACCCAGTGGGCAAGGGTGTGAGTGATATCCTTTCCACAGGCTAATAATAAATGTGAAAATACAATAACAATAATGAATGAACCAAACATTCAAGCTTTGAAGTAGCAAGAGAAAATGCATGAGTAAAACGTTAATTATTGGTCAGTTTGCTGGAAGTTTCCCAGAAGAGTTAGTGCTGCAAGGGGTTCTGGGGATTTATTCTGTTGTGTTACGGAGCGGATGTTCACCCGAAATGTGTTTGTCATTTTTGTTTGGTGTGGGTTCACAGTGTGGCGCATATTTGTAACAGTGCTAAAGTTGTTTATACGGCCACCCTCAGTGTGACCTGTATGGCTGTTGACCAAGTATGCCTTGCATTCACTTGTGCGTGTGTGTGTGTGTAAAAGCCACAAATATTATGTGACACGCTGTTAGTATGGAGGAAAAGCGGACGTGACGACAGGTTGTAGAGAACGCTAAAGGCAGTGCCTTGAATGCACGCCCCCAATATAGTTGTCCAGGTGGAAATCGGTAGAAATTCGGGAGAATGGTTGCCTCGGGAGATTTTCGGGAGGGGCACTGAACTTCGGGAGTCTACCGGGAAAATTAGGAGGGTTGGCAAGTATAAGAATTAGCGGTGAATGCAGTGTTACAGCGGCACTGACGCTGTATAACACCGGCGGGCCAGCTCTAATGCTAAATTGATATTGCTTTAAGGGCCAAATTAAATTACACGGCGGGCCAGATTTGGCCCGTGGGCCAGAGTTTGACACCCATGCACTACACCATCAGTGACTAAAAACACAGCCTTGTTCATAAAACTACGGACACTATACAGAGACCCAGCCACCATCTCATCGGGTGATCACAAGGAAAGTGCTTGTCCCTGGGGATTGTATAAAAACACAGAATCAATCAGAAAAGGTATGAAGCTCAGAAACACTTAATCTTTGCCAGTAAGCGCTGCAATTGGAGAATCAAGCTATCTTGAACAGCATCTGCAACTAAAGGTGCTGGAACTGTGTACCAGAATTGAGTGTTTCGAGGTAATTGAGGATCCAGATCAATAATATCTAGGGGGTTGTTCTCATTACAGTGACAGCTAGAAACTTAAAGAAAGTTATTGCACCATGATGATGAGTCCGCAGAAAAAGGCAGCAAGAGGAGCAAACAGGAGAATCGCAGTAATGCGATCTAAAAATTTGACAAATGAGACCCCTGTCGATGTCATCACAAACTCATATCAAACCCCTCTGTGTGGCATGTAGTTCAGTCGATTCACATTTCAAAATGTCAGATCTATGTTCTAAGAAATGGGTATCCTGACGGCATCCCATGCGCTGATTTCCCAGAGGATTGAAATTCTTGACACGCATGGGTGTCTGTGAGTGTTTAAACAGTCAACCCCCGCCCAAGCCCGCCCTGCAACCTCCTAAACAGCCCCCTATTACGCCCTCTTCCATCCTCCTATCCTCCCACACTTCATTTCCGTTTGTATCGCCTATTAGTGATGTATAGAGGAAGTGGCACAACTTCTAAAAGTGTTGCTGGATCAGTCAGTTCATTAAATGTTTCCGTTGGATTGTCCACAAGTGGGAGGGGTAAGAATTGGAGAAAACTGGGGTTTGAATTCGGATATGTCACCTGGGGTAGAGGAAGGAGGGATGCACTTTATCTGATGGATTTCAAAAGAGCTACTTTTCTACCTGTTTATCCCTGAGGGGTGCAGAGAGGCACAACTGCTTTTTCAACACTCACTCTTCAACACCAAACCATTTGTTTTCAAAGGTGTTTCTTGGACCATTCGTTACTCTCAAAACTTAATCACTGCCAACTCTAACACTTTTTATTAATACCGTTTTATAAGAGCGGGAGCCATGTAGCATTTGGCCCTGGTCTCCTGCATCCATAAATAATTCCTATCGCTGCTATACTTTCATGGTTAACATAAAAATATAACATAAAAATAAAATTGTTGTAAATTTTTTATTGACATAAAATTACCAAGCTACAAAGGTCTATGGTCCGATCAATGCAATTGTTGTACTTTATGCTCATCATTTATAGCCAATTGTCCTCAAAGTCTTTTCAATGACTGAATTTAGAGGAATACTTTCATAGGTTTTAAACTTTAGGGGTACAACCTATCTCCAGGTGCATGTCTTTAGAGGTGGGAGGAAGCCGGAGTACCCGGAGGGAACCCACGCAGTCATGGGGAGAACATGCAAACTGTGTGAATGTAACTGTGAATGTTGTCTGTCTATCTGTGTTGGCCCTGCGATGAGATAGCGACTTGTCCTGGGTGTACCCCGCCTTCCGCCTGAATGCAGCTGAGATAGGCTCCCATACCCCCTACGACACCAAACGGGACAAGCGGTAAAAAATTGATGGATGGATGGAATCATATTACGCCTGTACTGGCTCACCTGCACTGGCTTCCTGAGAACTTAAGATATGACTTTAAGTTTTTACTACTTACGTATAAAATACTACACGGTCTAGCTCCATCCTATCTTGCCGATTGTATTGTACCATATGTCCCGGCAAGAAATGTGCGTTCAAAAGACTCCGGCTTATTGGTGATTCCTAAAGCCCCAAAAAAGTCTGCGGGCTATAGATCGTTTTCCGTTCGGGCTCCAGTACTCTGGAATGCCCTCCCGGTAACAGTTCGAGATCCTACCTCAGTAGAAGCATTTAAGTCTCACCTTAAAACTCATTTGTATACTCTAGCCTTTAAATAGACCTCCTTTTTAGACCAGTTGATCTGCCGCATCTTTTCTTTTTTCTCCTCTGTCCCCCCATGGTCTGATGACCATGGATGAAGTACTGGCTGTCCAGAGTCGAGACCCAGGATGGACCGCTCGTCGGGACCCAGGATAGACCGCTCGCCTGTGTATCGGTTAGGGACATCTCTACGCTCCTGATCCACCTCCGCTTGGGATGGTTTCCTGT
The DNA here is from genome assembly GCF_033978795.1 of Nerophis ophidion. Lineage (NCBI taxonomy): Eukaryota > Metazoa > Chordata > Actinopteri > Syngnathiformes > Syngnathidae > Nerophis > Nerophis ophidion. Next base: position 42,998,679 of record NC_084618.1, read on the forward strand.
GGACGAGACTCTAGCTGGTGTCTTGGATCCGCTTTCAACTGAACTCTCGCGGCTGTGTCGGAGCCACTATGGATTGAACTTTCACAGTATCATGTTAGACCCACTCGACATCCATTGCTTTCGGTCCCCTGGGGGGAGGGGGGTGTTGCCCACATCTGTGGTCCTCTCCAAGGTTTCTCATAGTCAGCATTGTCACTGGCGTCCCACTGGATGTGAATTCTCCCTGCCCACTGGGTGTGAGTTTTCCTTGCCCTTCTGTGGGTTCTTCTGAAGATGTCGTAGTCGTAATGGTTTGTACAGTCCTTTGAGACATTTGTGATTTAGGGCTATATAAATAAACTTTGATTGATGGATGGATGGATGGGTACAAGGTATATTTTTCTGCTCTTGCTTACATTTATGTTAACGTTTTTTTCTTTTTTAACTTTCAACTTGATTTTTCATGTTGAACCTGAATGCATTTAAAAGGCATGACGTGTGTCTTCTCATCCACACGATGGCTGTGCCATTTCTCTCTCAGCAACCAAATGGCTTTTAATGCATGAATTACCTGTTACCGTATTTTTCGGACTATAATTCACAGTTTTTTTCATAGTTTGGCCGGGAGTGCGACATATACTCCGGAGCGACTTATGTGTGAAATTATTAACAAATTACCGTAAAATTTTAAATAATATTATTTATCTAATTCGCGGAAGAGACGAAAAAAATGTCAGCAGTCGTCACAAACACGTCAACAAATAAGAATTCGGCGGGGGAGGGTCATGGCAGAAGTGCATTCTGGGTCATGGGATGCTAACTGCTATATGCTACTGCCGTAGCTATTAAAATGGATCATTTCATCGTTGGCGGTAACTTATAAAAACTGAGAAGGGCTGAAGAAAAATGGCACCGAAAAGGAAATCATGTACTGCAGATTACAAGCTGGACATAGTGAATATGCAGCAGAAAGCGACAAGAGAAAGCGGTGCATACCTTTGGAGTTGGCAGAGTTGTTTAGAAGTGACAAAGAAAATGTGTGGCGCATTACGAAGCGTAAAATACAACAGCGGAGACCCCGGACTGTTTAACGACTGAAGCTCTACATAAAACAAGAATGGGAAAGAATTCCACTTTCAAAGCTTTAACAATTAGTTTCCTCAGTTCCAAAATGTTTTTTGAGTGTTGTTGAAAGAAAAGGTGATGAAACACAGTGGTGAACATGCCCTTTCCCAACTACTTCGGCACGTGTTGCAGCCATGAAATTCTAAGTTAATTATTATTTGCAAAAAAAATAAAGTTTATGATTTTAAACATAAAATATCTTTGTATTGCATTCAATTAATCATGGGTTGAAAATGATTCACAATCATTGTATTCCCTTTATATTTACATCTAACACAATTTCCCAACTCATATGGAAATGGGGTTTGTATAATCCGAAAAATACGGTAATTGCTTTAACTCCATCCATCCATCCATTTCCTACCGCTTGTCCCTTACGGGGTGGTGGGGGTGCTGGGGGTGCTGGAGCTTATCTCAGTTGCATTCGGGTGGAAGGCAGGGCAAAAATTTATACAGTATATCCATCCATCCATCCATTTCCTACCGCTTGTACCGTTCGGGGTCGGAGGGTCGCTGGAGCCTATCTCAGCTGCATTTGGGCGGAAGGCGGTCTAAACCCTGGACAAGTCGCCACCTCATCGCAGGGCCAACACAGATAGACAGACAACATTCATACTCACATTCACACAAGAGAATTTGAGGGGACACCTTTTGTCAAAAATGATTTATGGGGGTCAAAGGTCAATGATTCATGAGGGGTCAAGGTCAAAGGTCAAGTGGGTGTGGCTTACCCCGGAAGAGAGTGGAGTTAAGACCTGAAGTGGGAGTGGTTTAACCATGAAGAGGGTGGAGTTTTTAACCAGGAAGAGGGTGGAGTTTTAACCAGGAAGAGGGTGGAGTTAAAACCTGAAGTGGGAGTGGTTCAACCATGAAGAGGGTGGAGTTTTAACCAGGAAGAGGGCGAAATTTTAACCAGGAAGAGGGTGGAGTTAAGACCTGAAGTGGGAGTGGTTAAACCAGGAATAGGGTGGAGTTTTAAGCAGGAAGAGGGTGGAGTTAAGACCTGAAGAGGGAGTGATTTAACCAGGAAGAGGGTGGGTTTAAGACCTGAAGAGGGATGGGTTAAGAGGGAACAAAGGAAGCTTCAGGTTGAGGTCAGTTTTTAAGGAAGCTTGAGAATCTGATCAGCATCTGACCAGCCATTTGACAGTTTAAATGTTTACGATCGTTTGAAACAACTTCCAGACCTCACGAAAACATATTTAAACGATTGGGAGGAACTAATTAGGTTAAGGTTAACCATATGTTTGACCCTGCTTCGATGTATTGATGGCTGGGAATGTTACGTGGGAAGATGTGCACACACACACACACACACACGCACACACACACACACACACACACACGCAGAGGGGGGGTACAAAAGGGTGGTGTAAGGCTTATTCGTTATTTGGAGCTTTATACGTTAGCGTAAAGACTTTGTTCGATTCGGCCATGATTAGTGAAACGCCTGTTTCGATTTATAAAAATAATAAAACTTACATTGACGCTCCGCAGAAAAGTCGAGTGTTTCTAAATCGTATTCAGATGCCACCGACCGAGTCTTTGCGTGAAAAATGGGACTTGGAAGCGTACGGGATGGAGGGATCTTTTGGATTTGTAGTCAGATACGAAATGGGGGATATCTGCTTATTTCAGCTAAAAGAAAGAAGAGACGGAAGCCCTTTCTCGATATTTTCATCGTTATCTACCGTGGATTGGGAAGTTTTAAGTCTGACAGTGCCCGATTTCCTGTGGCGTGATCATTCACCGGTGGATAAACGCGTAAAAGGAAGCTTGTTTACTTACCCGACGATGGATGAGTTGAATGAGAGAAGAATTCTGTTCAGCGCCACTTGGGAGACGAAATCTTCAGCCTCGGGTCGTTGGTTTTTACGTGCCAGTCTCCGTACTCCAAAAATCACCGGTACCTATCCGGCTCAGTGGACCGAGCCCGATGTCTTTTCCCTGGAGTCTTTCAACGATGAATGCGGGGTGTTTACACCGTTGGTGGTCGTACCCATCGTGGCATGGCGAGAGCGAATGGCGCCGATTAAGGAGAAAATAAACGACTTGTTCTGAAGCAGTCGACAATGGAAAAGCATGCTGACGACGAGAAGAAAGTTGTCCTTTGAGACCACACCCCCGACGGAGGACAAAAGGACCTCCCCCGCTTCAGTTTCGACCAATAACCTTCAAGGAAACACCCCCTCCGCCGACTCGTCCAATACCCTTTGAAAATAATAGCGCTAGTTTGATTGGTCGAGACTTTTTTTCGACCCTCCATATAAAAACAACCCCACCCTGCAATTTTTTTTTTCGACCAGACCATATTGGCTCCCTTTTTTGAACGCACGGATATCAAACAATAAAATGGCAAACAAGACCATCAGACGCGTAAAGACCCGTCTTATACCACAGGACGATTTCAAACCATCCGTAAACACGAGTTGCAGAAAGTAAAAGAGAGCGAGGACAAGCGCTATCATGTGGAGGAAATTCTAAAACGACGTACGGTCGGTGGCAAAAAACAAGTTCTAGTGCACTGGAAAAAGTGGACCGAAAAATTCAACAGTTGGGTGGACGCTGACCTGCTTACAAATGTATAAAACAATCTGATGCCTTTGATGAGCCTCACAGTCTAAAGATCATCGAGCATTATGGATCATTCCCGCAACGAGGGTTTTTACCTCACCTTACCCTCCAACGCCAGCCTCAACGTATTTAAAGAAAACAAAAGTTCCCATTACCAGATAGATTTAAGTCAACATATAGATTTAGCAGGCTCATGGGAGGTGGCCTTAACAGAGATTTCATACCCTCGCTCATGGTATAATGTTTGTAACGAAGCATTTTATGAATGGCTAAAGAGACCTCCACCTGTGGGTTCTGAAAGCAACCCTGAAATGGGGATAGTTTACCGTCAAGAATTGAGAGGAGGATGTCATGAGAACGTTACACGATTCATAAATGAACTGAATGAATCTTTACAAAAAATTGACAACGGTGTGAGGATAGCGATCAGGGTTAGGGTTAGGGTTAACCCTAACCCTAACCCTAAAGATCTCGGCCATGGTTGCTTCATCAGTCATGTTTACGGATGGTTTGAAATCGTCCTGTGGTATAAGACGGGTCTTTACGCGTCTGATGGTCTTGTTTGCCATTTTCTTGTTTGATATCCGTGCATTCAAAAAAGGGAGCCAATATGGTCTGGTCGAAAAAAAAAATTGCAGGGTGGGGTTGTTTTTATAGGGAGGGTCGAAAAAAAGTCTCGACCAATCAAACTAGCGCTATTATTTTCAAAGGGTATTGGACGAGTCGGCGGAGGGGGTGTTTCCTTGAAGGTTATTGGTCGAAACTGAAGCGGGGGAGGTCCTTTTGTCCTCCGTCTGGGGTGTGGTCTCAAAGGACAACTTTCTTCTCGTCGTCAGCATGCTTTTCCATTGTCGACTGCTTCAGAACAAGTCGTTTATTTTCTCCTTAATCGGCGCCATTCGCTCTCGCCATGCCACGATGGGTACGACCACCAACGGTGTAAACACCCCGCATTCATCGTTGAAAGACTCCAGGGAAAAGACATCGGGCTCGGTCCACTGAGCCGGATAGGTACCGGTGATTTTTGGAGCACAGAGACTGGCACGTAAAAACCAACAACCCGAGGCTGAAGATTTCGTCTCCCAAGTGGCGCTGAACAGAATTCTTCTCTCATTCAACTCATCCATCGTCGGGTAAGTAAACAAGCTTCCTTTTACGTATTTATCCACCGGTGAATGATCACGCCACAGGAAATCGGGCATTGTCAGACTTAAAACTTCCAATCCACGGTAGATAACGATGAAAATATCGAGAAAGGGCTTCCGTCTCTTCTTTCTTTTAGCTGAAATAACCAAATATCCCCCATTTCTGAATACAAATCCAAAAGATCCCTCCATCCCGTACGCTTCCAAGTCCCATTTTTCACGCAAAGACTCGGTCGGTGGCATCTGAATACGATTTAGAAACACTCGACTTTTCTGCGGATCGTCAATGTAAGTTTTATTATTATTTATAAATCGAAACAGGCGTTTCACTAATCATGGCCGAATAGAACAAAGTCTTTACGCTAACGTATAAAGCTCCAAATAATGAATAAGCCTTACACCACCCTTTTGTACCCCCCCCCTCTGCGTGTGTGTGTGTGTGTGTGTGTGTGTGTGTGTGTGTGTGCGTGTGCACATCTTCCCACGTAACATTCCCAGCCATCAATACATCGAAGCAGGGTCAAACATATGGTTAAGCTTAACCTAATTAGTTCCTCCCAATCGTTTAAATATGTTTTCGTGAGGTCTGGAAGTTGTTTCAAACGATCGTAAACATTTAAACTGTCAAATGGCTGGTCAGATGCTGATCAGATGACATTCTAAAGCTTCGGTGTGCGACGATCGTAAACATTTAAACTGTCAAATGGCTGGTCAGATGCTGATCAGATTCTCAAGCTTCCTTAAAAACTGACCTCAACCTGAACCTTCCTTTGTTCCCTCTTAACCCATCCCTCTTCAGGTCTTAAACCCACCCTCTTCCTGGTTAAAACTCCATCCTCTTCCTGGTTAAATCACTCCCTCTTCAGGTCTTGACTCCACCCTCTTCCTAGTTAAAACTCCACCCTCTTCCTTGTTAAACCACTCCAACTCCAGGTCTTAACTCCACCCTCTTCCTGGTTAAAACTCCACCCTCTTCCTGGTTTAACCACTCCCACTTCAGGTCTTAACTCCACCCTCTTCTTGGTTAAAGCTCCACCCTCTTCATGGTTAAACCACTCCCACTTCAGGTCTTAACTCCACCCTCTTCCTGGTTAAACTTCCACTCTCTTCCTGGTTAAACCACTCCCACTTCAGGTCTTAACTCCACACTCTTCCTGGTTAAAACTCCACCCTCTTCATGGTTAAACCACTCCCACTTCAGGTCTTAACTCCACCCTCTTCCGGGGTAAGCCACACCCATTTGACCCTTGAACTTGACCTTTGACCTTGACCCCTCATAAATCATTGACCTTTGACCCCCATAAATCATTTTTGACAAAAGGTGTCCCCTTGAATTCTCTCACACACTAGGGCCAATTTAGTGTTGCCAATCAACCTATCCCCAGGTGCATGTCTTTGGAGGTGGAAGGAAGCCGGAGTACCCAGAGGGAACCCACGCAATCACGGGAGAACATACAAACTCCACACAGGAAGATCCCGAGCCCGGGATTGAACCCAGGACAACTCAGGGCCTTCGTATTGTGAGGCACATGCACTAACCCCTGTTACACCGTGCAGCCCAAAAATGTATTTTTAATTTGCTTGTAATATTGTTTTTTTTCTCTACCTGCTTTGTTTGTGGTGTGTACGTGTCGCTACCCCGACGTGCATTGCTGATCGCAGCAACACAACACAAAACGACACTAAAACAAAGACTCCATGTTATTTCGAATCCACCTTGGTTACTTTTTTATCTTAATGTAATGAATGCAAATGCATTTCTACATGTCTAATCCAATAATGAATACCATAAATGTCAAACATTATGTCTCCACAGCCTACCTCTATAAAGTGTAAGCTCAATGGGGACATTTTTAGCAGGATATCGTTATAGTTTGTTTTGAATCAAACACAATAAACAACAAAATATAATTCTTGCAGAAATAAACATGTCCACATTATTTCATGTCCGTTAAAGACACAGCCAAAATAAAACTACATCATAATGTTAATTTACATTGCTTTAAAATGAAAGTACACTTTTTTTTTTGCACATCATTTTGAAAAACATGACTACAACTGCATTTTCTTTAATTACATTTTCTAATGAGTAAATAAATGGGATCAAAAGTATACTAACAATGGAGTCAATAGGCACCACTATATTTGGCCTATAACGCACTTGAAAAAACATCCAAAGACCTCCATTAAGGTTTTCTATACATGATGTAAGTACGTATATATGTAATGTAGTAACGGGCACATAATAACATTTGATATTTATGCATTTTGATCATTTTAAGCATTCATTTAAAAAACTCATCACAACGTTCGCTTTTTTTTTAACTGCATCACTGATAATATATTTCACTGCAGACTTTGAGAGCCAACAAACATCATAAAAAATCACCTACTGTACAAGGCCTGCTGTCATTAGGATGCAGCCTGCTGGGATGTTCATATAATCTCATTGAGCTGACGAATGAACATAATCCTCATGAAGAAAAGGGTGTGGAACCGAGGGTTTTTTCATGTCGTTCTCAACATTACCGGGTCTAAATTGGCAGTTAAAGTGGACCAACTTGTCGGAATACGTCCGCACCTTTCTGCTATCTAAGTGAGAGGCATTATTTCTGATCTAGAATAAAGTTTGAAGAGCAAGGAAGGGAGAAAGCAGCTCATTAGTCGATCGTGTCAACATTTGCAGACAAACTTGCGATCAGGCTGCTGCTATAAATAGTTTGTCTGTGTTAGTGCGTATGTTAACAATATCACTAACACTTGGTTAATATTCAAGTCACAAAATCCAAACAGAGTATTGTTGGCGCTTTTTGGCTGTTGTTTTATTGGGTTTAATGGACGGAATAGAGGACCTCTCATTTGCTCCGCTGTAGGCAAACTTTTATTTACGAATTGGAATGCATTAAGAAAAAGACATCCGTCGTCATGTCTTCTATAATGACTGTGAACCGAGTAATTACGTCATTAAACCATAAATACATTTTTTGTAGTTTATAAACAATTTATTTATATATTATACGTCTTTAAATGGGGGCTTCACGATGGCAGAGGGGTTAGTGCGTCTGCCTCACAATACGATGTTCCTGCAGTCCTGGGTTCTAATCCAGGCTCGGGATCTTTCTGTGTGGAGTTTGTATGTTCTCCCCGTGAATGCGTGGGTTCCCTCCGGATACTCCGGCTTCCTCCTACTTCCAATGACATGCACCTGGGGATAGGTTGATTGGCAACACTAAATTGGCCCTAGTGTGTGAATGTGAGTGTGAATGTTGTCTGTCTATCTGTGTTGGCCCTGCGATAAGGTGGCGACTTGTCCAGGGTGTACCCCGCCTTCCGCCCGATTGTAGCTGAGATAGGCGCCAGCGCCCCCCGCGACTCCAAAAAGGGAATAAGCGGTAGAAAATGGATGGATGGATGAACGTCTTTAAATGGAGCAGCACGGTGTAACAGGGGTTAGTGCATCTGCCTCACAATACGAAGGTCCGGTGTTTGATCCTGCACTCGGGATCTTTCTGCGTGGGTTCCCTCCGGGTACTCCGGCTTCCTCCCACCTCTAAAAACATGCACCTGGAGATAGGTAGACTGGCAACACTAAATTGGCCCTAGTGTGTGAATGTTGTCTGTCTATCTGTGTTGGCCCTGTGATGAGGTAGCAACTTTTTCAGGATGTACCCCGCCTTCCGCGCGAATGCAGCTGACATAGGCTCCAGTGACCCCAAAAGGGACGAGCGGTAGAAAAAGAACGGACGGACGTCTTTCAATGTCTTATCGGTCTGTAGTTGCTATAGAGGTAAGCAATGACCGGTACAAATTTGAAATTGTCATTGAATTAAAATGCACAAAAATGTTTTTGTTTTTTGCTTTAAACAACCAAACTCGCAATAAATTCAACAACCGAAATGACAACAACCATAAACTGTTTATTAACCATATTTTTATTACATTTGTATTAGCTAAATTTAGCATACTTACATACATTGGAACAAACATTTTGTATCACATTACAAATAAAGTGTCCCCTCTCGCGTTGTCGCCACCACTGTGGGCGTTGCATTAAGTGTCTCCTGTTCCACAACTAGATCCTTCCCCCTCGTCTTCCACCTCCCCCTCCTCCTCCTTCTTTTTCTTCTTCTTGTGTGTGGAACAAAAAGTGCAAAAACAGTGCCAAAAGAACCAACTTGAAGAACTTTCATCCCTGAAAGTTAAAAGATTGTGTTTGTTTTTTGCTTTTTGTCTCAGGCCTATTCAGGACTGAGTGGCCACAGTCTGAAGTAATATCAGTTTTCAGCGGCTACAATTCTCACAGAGCAGTCAAAGTCAAAGGCACATAATCGGCCCCAAATTGATCTTCTGGCTTCGTTACGAAGACCACAGCTTTTCTTGCAGCAGGACACCAACCTTTCAATTTATTGTAAAGTCTGATACCATGTCCGTGCTCACCAGGAGCAATGCAGCAATTCTGTTAGTGTTGCCAGTTACTGGGGATGCTTTTAAAAAAATTTGCCACAGACTTTTCTTACAGGTGTTGTGGCTTTACTAGATCAATTGAACTATCGTTAAAGTGCTGTTATGTTTTTAAATGTGCCTTTTGGTATTTTCCGGACCATAAGGCGCACCGGATTATAAGGCGCACTGCCGATGAATGGTCTATTTTCGATCTTATTTCGTATTAAAGGGAGTTATATTATTATAATTTTTTTCTAAATTGAAAAAAAATCTTTGTGGTCTACATAACATGTGATGGTGGTTCTTTGCTCAAAATCTTCAAGCCGCTTTCTGACAGTCGCTTCCGGATGCGCCGTTTTGTGGGCGGTCTTATTTACGTGGCTCACTTTTGACAGCGTCTTCACCCCGTCATCTTTGTTGTAGCGGTGTAACGTGCAAGGTTGGGAGTGGAAGAAGTGTCAAAAGATGGAGCTAACTGTTTTAATGACTTTCACACTTTACTTCAATCAATAACGGAGCATCTCCTCACCCGGAACTCTCTAATAACTAAAGTTCCTCGGGTGAATAATGTAAACTCACTACACCGGTATCTTTTAGCGCTTTCATGGTGAGTTTTCTGACAGATATAAGTAAGAACTTTACACTACTTTATATTAGAAGTGGCAACAGCGAAGGATGAATGTCCCATAACAATTAAGAAGATAGAGAAAAAGAAGAAGCTTAACGACTACGGTGTGGGGACGGACTACAAAGACAGACGCATGCAAATTTTCTGAATTTATGCAGATTACAAAAACAGATAAGCAGGTACCGGAAGGTAACGAAAGTTACTTTTGCATAATATTGCGAAACAAAATGCCGGATAATATGTCTTACCTTATACACACACCATAATAATACTTGTGTGTTTAATGTGCTGACAATCAATCAAGCAGTGCGGCTTCATGGCTTTGGGGCGGTATGGCGCAGTGGGTAGAGCGGCCATGCCACAAACCTGAGGGTTGCAGGTTCGCTCCCCGCCTCTTGACATCCAAATCCCTGCCGTTGTGTCCTTGGGAAAGATACTTCACCTTTGCCCCCGGTGCCGCTCACACTGGTGAATGACTGATGAATGAATGATAGGTGGTGGTCGGAGGGGCCGTAGGCGCAAACTGGCAGCCTTGCTTCCGTCAGTCTGAGCTGTGGCTACAAGTCATACTTGCCAACCTTGAGACCTCCGATTTCGGGAGGTGGTAAGGAGCGTGCTCGGGGGTGGGACAGGGGGCGTGATAATGAGCGGAGGAGTATATTTACAGCTGTTGTGTGCGCAGTTGTGCACTGCACTCTCTAAAAGCCGTAGATGGTATTGTCACATAGGCATGATTGATTGATTGATTGAAACTTTTTTTAGTAGATTGCACAGTACAGTACATATTCCGTACAATTGACCACTAAATGGTAAAACCCGAATAAGTTTTTCAACATGTTTAAGTCGGGGTCCACGTTAATCAATTCATGGTACAAATATATTCTATCAGCATAATACAGTCATCACACAAGTTAATCATCATAGTATATACATTTAATTATTTACAATCCGGGGGGTGGGATGATGAGCTTTGGTTGATATCAGTACTTAAGTCATCAACAATTGCATCAACAGAGAAATGGACATTGAAACAGTGTAGGTCTTACTTAGTAGGATACGTACAGCGAGCAGAGAACATGGTGAATTCAGATAGCATAAGAACAAGTATATACATTAGAAATACATTCGATTATTTACATTAGGTTATGTACAATCCGGGGAGATGGGATGTGAATGTAGGAGGGTATTAGTAAAGGTTTGAAGTTGCCTGGAGGTGTTGCCTGGAGGTGTTGCCTGAAGTTGTTGTGGTGCATGTACAGTAGATGGCAGTATTGTCCTATTTAAGAGTGTCACAAAATTGCTGTTTACGGCAGACAAACTGCTTTACGGTAGACGAAAACGTGACTGCTGTTGTGTGTTTTTGCCGCGCTGGGAGGACGTTAATGAAACGGCCTAACAATAAACCCACATAAGAAACCAAGAACTCGCACTCGACCATTCTACAGTTATAACGTCATTGTGCAGACACGCTGTGTATATTGTGGGAAAGCGGACGTGAAAACAGGCTGTCCTCACTCAGGTCCGCATGGAGCTGGAGGGGGTGTGGCCTCCAGCTCTGCCTGAATTTCAGGAGATTTTCGGGAGAAAATTTGTCCCGGGAGGTTTTCGGGAGAGGCGCTGAATTTCGTGTGTCTACCGGAAATTCCGGGACGGTTGGCAAGTATACTACAAATATAGCTTACCACCACCAGCTGTGAATGAATGATGGGTTCCCACTTTTCTGTGAGATCTTTGAGAATCTAATAATAGAAAAGCGCGATATAAAATCTAATCCATAATTATTATAGCTTACTAAAGTCGTTTGAGCGCCGTGCATAATGTTCTATACTTTCAATAGAACATATAAAATGTTGGTGTTGTTTACTTGAGTCATATTAAGTTAAAGTTAAAGTACCAATGATTGTCACACACACACGCACGCACGCACGCACACACACACCCATCACCCTTGATCAGCCCCTCAGAGGTGAGGGGAGCAGTGGGGAGCCGTGGTGGCCGGCTCCCGGGAATCATTGTTGGTGATTTAACCCCCAATTCCAACCATTGATTCAGAGTGCCAAGCATGGAGGTAACGGGTCCCATTTTTTTGGTGTTTGGTATGCCTCAGTCGGGATTTCAACTCGCAACCTACCGATCATTGCCATCATATTGCAGCTTACACGTATCTCTTATGTGTGACTGCCATCTACTGGTCACACTTATCATTACACCATGCACTTAATAAAAATGCTTCGAGGTTGGTAAGCAAAACTAAAATGTTTCCGTACATTATGTGCACTGTGGAGTTTTGCAAAAAAAAAAAAAAAAAAAGATTTTTAGTGCGCCTTATAGTCCGGAAAATACGATACGTAACCCCAAGAAGTTTTATGTCGACGTACATGTTAGCAATCGGGGGATGGCGTGGCACAGTTGGAAGAGTGGCCGTACCAGAAACCTGAGGGTTCCTGGTTCGATCCCCGCCTTCTACCAACCTCGTCACATCCGTTGTGTCCTTGAGAAAAGCACTTCACCCTTGCTCCTGATGGGTCGTGGTTAGGGCCTTGCATGGCAGCTCCCGCCATCAGTGTGTGAATGTGTGTGTGAATGGGTGAATGTGGAAATAGTGTCAAAGCGCTTTGAGTACCTTGAAGGTGGAAAAGCGCTATACAAGTACAACCCATTTACCATTTACAATTTAGCAATCGTTAAAATGTGTTAAAATGTCTCCTACACAGCTTTGAGCTTGACATAAACGCCATGATTCCCTCAGTGACAAGCGATATTGAATTTTTAAGCTTTTTAGAGAAGTAGTCACCGAGAATATGCACGAAAACTCCAGAGTGGGGAGTGGCAAATGCCTTTGAAGGATTCACCCCCTACAGGCCATTTCCTCTCTGAGTGGATATTGTTTTCACCGCAGTCATTAAAATCAGACAGTGTAGGAAGGGAAAGGAATAAACGAAGGAGGGAGGCACAGGGGAAGATGACTGGAAAAAAGACTTATGGCCAAACTGTCCTTTGCAAGGTCGCCACAGTGATTGGCTTGTTTGTGGGGACAACAGTCTTGTCGGAAATGACCAAGCATGCTAGCCGGTCTAAAAGTCAGAAACGCATATAAAGTCAGATTTTTCCTAACGTGACAGTTAAACATGGTTGTGATTTTATTGTTCTTATGTGTGGACACCGACTTGTCCAGGGTGACTCTGCCTTCTGCTCGAGTGGAGCTGGGATAGGTTCCAGACCCAAACCAGTGAAGTTGGCACGTTGTGTGATTTGTCCATAAAAACAGAATAAAACGATTTGCAATTTCTTTTTAACTTACCGTATTTCTTTGAATAGCCGCCGCGGCGCTAATTAATTTAAAACCACTTCTCACTCCTGCGCTTATTCAAGGCACGCGGTAAAAGTAAGCAGGCGCTAATAGTTTTAAAACCTCTTCTCACCCCTGCGCTTACCAATGGTATGCAGTAAAAAAATGAGTGTGATAAAAAAAATAAATTATTAAAAAATGATTCTGCGGCCGCAGCCCGGTGGTTGGGGACCACTGCTCTACAACGTGTCATAGCGCCCACCTTTACACCATGCTATCGCTGCTTCTCATAGGAGATTGCAATGCATACTTGGTCAACAGCCATACCGCTTAAACTGAAGGTTGTGATATAAACAAGTTTAACACTCTTACTAATATTATACACGCACCCCCAACCCCGCCCACTTCAACCGACGCACGGAGATGGGGAGGGGGGGTTGGTGCTGGCGGGGTGTATAATATAGCCAAGAGTCATGGATACATGGCATTCTGGGTAATTCTTATGTTGCGTTTATAATGTGTTACAGAGCCGATGTTCTCCAGAAATGTGTTTGTTATTCTTGTTTGGTGTGGGTTCACAGAGTGTGGCGCAGATTAGTAAGAGTGTTAAAGTTGTTTTATATCACAACCATCCGTGTGATCTGTATGGCTGTGGAACAAGACCCCTGGTTTACACATGGTAAAGGCAAAATAAAACTCCTCCGCCATTTTGAAAATGACGACAGAGGAAGCGTCACTCGTGACGTCACGAATTTGACCCGGCGGTAAAAGTAAGCATGCGCTTATAAATTTGGGGAGCGAGTTTGACCCGGTTGTAGTTCAAGGCAGGCGCAAATTACTTGCCTGGCGGCTACTCAAGGAAATACAGTATACTCAATTGAATAGACTGCAAAAACAAGATGTTCAAAGCTCAAACTGAAACACTTTTTTTTTTTTTGCAAATAAACATCAACTTAGAATTTAATGGCAGCAACACTTTGCAAAAAAGTTGGCACAAGGGCATTTTTACCTCTGTGTTACATGGCCTTTCCTTTTAACACCACTCAGTAAACGTTTGGGAACCGAGGAGACCAATTTTTGAAGCTTTTTAGGTGGAATTCTTTCCCATTCTTGCTTGATCCACAACTTAAGTTCTTCAACAGTCCGAAGGTCACGGGCATTCAATGGTGGTTTTCAGCCTTGCCGCTTACCTTACGTGCAGTGATTTCTCCAGATTCTCTGAACCTTTTGGTGATATTACGGACTGTAGATGTTGAAATCCCTAAATTCCTTGCAATAGCTCGTTGAGAAATGTTGTTCTGAAACTGTTTGACAATTTGCACACGCATTTGTTCCCAAAGTGGTGACCTTCGCCCCATCCTTCTTGGTGAAAGACTGAGCATTTCATGAGAGCTGCTTTCACACCCAGCTTCCTGCATGTCGCCCATGTGCCAGATGATTGTACTTGCTATACTCACCTCTTTCTAATACCAGTCACCATAAACCTTTTTCCGGTGTGTATTCCCATCTAGCCTGATCACTCCTTGAACTTTTGTGAGTACTATGTTACAGTCACACTTTTCCTGCTGCAAATTCCTTTTATGCATAACTTTTTGAGTGGCTTCGCCCTGTTGTGTTGTACTGTTTGTTTGTTTTTTGCTGTATTCTTCCTACTCATTTTGAGTGCACCTTTTGTTATTAAATAGTGTTTTATTGGTCATCTGTCTGTCTCTGTTTAAGGGTCTAGCAGTATTATTTGATTGCTCTGCTTCCGTCTTCAGTCAGCTGGCTTCCAGACTGGCCATTGTTTTATTCTGTGTAACTATGCTGTTCATGGGGAATTATTATCTTTTATCAACTTTAAATATTTTTTTCTACATGCATTTTTTGTGTCACTGTTTGGATATGTACATGGTTTGAGGTCTACTTTGAGCTTTGTAGGGGTTGCTACAATTTCAAACGATCTATTAACTAGCGGAAGCTCTTAACCTTAAATATTATTTGTAAATAATTTGGTAATTTTAAAAAGTTGAAAAGTGACATTATACAGGTCCTCTCTTAATACAAATTCTGTTCTTTGGAGGCTGATCTAAGATAAGTTCTAAGTCAGATCTTCACGCCTAAGTCACCCACATGAAGGACATATAAAATACAGTAATAAACAAATTAAATACAATGATTGAATGAGTAATCAGTATTTAAAAGTAAAAAAAAACTGTTGTCTTGCACATTGGAAGGGGCGTTGCAAGGGAAGGAGAGACACACTTATAGGGAGGAGCAAATCTCTGAAAAGATCCTTGTGTATATTATAGAAACAGATCTTTACAAATGTTCAAATATACAATCTTTATCTGTGATACTGTACTCATTTGAGAGGGTTAGTCAAATGTGCATGATCGTCTGACTGCTGGCTTAATTTCAATATTTGCCCATGGACTTCACAATCAGAATCAGAAATACTTTATTAATCCCAGAGGGGAAATTATCGTGGTTTGAATTGTCTTCTGTTTTCCTGAAATTGGACACAGTGTTTTAGCTGACGTTCTTTCGGTTGTGCTGATGTGTATGGCATGTGAACATCAATACGAGCATCACGTTGCAGTTGCCATAGCAACACAAATACGACCCCACTGCCCTCTGTACTGGGGTCTTTTAATAGGTTAAACTCTAAATTGTAAAAAGTCCATAATCATTATGATTGGTATTAAGCAGTATGAATACCTAATACTAACGTTTGTCTCCCTAATCATGGTGGCACGGGGAGTATCTAATGGAAAATAATTAATTTCACCAAATTAATGAGACATGGCCATATGGTCTGTCAATTTACTTCCAAAGTGACATGCTCCAAGGTTTTCTGCAAATCGTTCATTTGGAAAATGTAATGACTCTTTACATCTGGGACAATGACCTGATTTATCGAGCATATTTTCTCAACACAATATGCCCGCTGCATCAGAATAGAAACCAGGCCTCATCCAAGTCTGCACTGTGCTCCCTCCCTTCACCTCACCATTTTTCATTTGCATTCCACATTAGTAATCAAATTGAGCACACAGGATCCTGCCATTGATATACATGATCATTTCTTAATCACATTAAACCTTCCGACTAATACCATTGTATGATATAAATTGTGCAGAAACATCTCTGAGGGAATAGGAATGACATTTTGGCTGAGACACGCTTAAGGAGAAATCATCAGGCAATTACACTACTACACCGTCACAATACGCAGATCTCAGATCACACATACTGGGTGTCCCTGATCTACTAAGATCCAAATAACTATTGCTAAATAGCATGCGCAAACTAAAAAATTGCCCTTACAATTAGTGGGCATCCTGCGATTGATAAGTACAGACGTGGTGTAGACCGCCCTATTTAAATGAGGTTTTTGCCCGTACTACAGGCTGTCACCATGAAGACACTCTTTGACTGCACATTCGTTTTTATCGTTATCTAACCCAGGGGTGTCAAACGTACGGCCCGAGGGCCGGATCAGACCCATGAACAGGTTTTATAGGGCTCGCGGGATGAGTTAGCTAAGTAAAACAATTAACCTTACATTTTTGAATGAAAGAAACAGCTGTTGTAAATGTGTACACTAGATGTCAAAATAGCAATTCTTTGTATCCGTCATGTCTTGGTGATCATGTTTAGTTTGGTTATGTTCTGTTTGGTTTTTGCACTCTGTCAGTTCGTGTTTTTTCACTCCCTGCTTTGTTTCCATGACAACACAGTAGTTTTCACCTGTACTCATGTCACGCACCTGATTCATTTGGACTCGTGCACCTGTTGTTAATCACGTTACCTTTATTTAAACCTGTAGTTGCCGGGCAGTCAGCCTCTACACACCCTTGTTATTCATGCTGATGATCCACGCTGCGCTTTTTCATGCTCTTTTCTGGTTCCAAGTAAGTTTTCTTTATTCATGCCATAGTTTGCAAGTTTTGTTTTATGTCCATAGTTTTGCCCTTGTGGTAGTTTTGTTTTCTTAGCCAAGTTTTGAACCTCTGCTGAGAGCGCCGTTCCTTTTTTCCTTTTTTTCGAGTTAAGATTAAAATCATGTTTTTACCTTCACGCCATGTCGCTTTGCACCAAGGGAAAACAAATCACACCAAAGTCCAAGTCTTGACAGTATCTTTGTAGCTGATGCTACATATGTACAAATTAAACCACATGATGTTAGTACATCAGTCGAGGAAAATGATCAAACTACATAAATAACAGATGTAATTTAATTTTGATGTATCTTTTTTATCATGATAGATTGAAAATTAACACCAATGAGTTGACTGATGAACATTATCACATGCTTTATACAGAATATATAAGTAACGACAAAGAACAATAAAATACTATTAACTGTAACATGTAAGTTTTAAAAAATACAACAACATTATAATTTGTACATTTTCAGAATGTGCTTGATCAATTTTTTTGAAAAAAGAAAATAATCCGAAGTAGTCTTTTTTTTATTATTATCGTGCCGTGATTTTACTAGTTCAGCCCACATGGGAGCAGATTTTTCTCCATATGGCCCTCGATCTAAAATGAGTTTGACACCCCTGATCTAACCTGTGGTGTTTTGCTATGTTGTGAAACATGCAGCACACAACTATAATCCGCACCACCTTATCTGGGCTAGTAGAAGTGCTCCTGCAATGCGAACAACAGCCATACTGATACTGTAAGCATATCAAGCCCATACAGTCGAGGAAAACGGGGTTGGTTGTCACAACTATTATGTATTGCCAGAAGAGAGAGCTGTTTCTCTAACTGTGGAAATGGAAATCTAAGGAATTGGTGTCAGAGTTCGCCTACATACAGTGGTTTTCTCTGGAACAAGACAATTGAACTTGAGGTTCAACTGTCATATACACATAGGCTTGATGCTTGCGAACATTTTTAATTATGTTAAAGGCCTACTGAAACCCACTACTACTGACCACACAGTCTGATAGTTTATATATCAATGATGAAATATTAACATTGCAACACATGCCAATACGGCCTTTTTAGTTTACTAAATTACGATTGTAAATTTTGCGCGAAGTATCCTGTTGAAAACGTCGCGTGACGTCACGGATTGTAGCGGACATTTTGTTCCAGCCCGATCCCAGCTATAAGTCGTCTGCTTTAATCGCATAATTACACAATATTCTGGACATCTGTGCTGCTGAATCTTTTGCAATTTGTACAATTAATAATGGAGACGTCCAATAAGAGTGATGAAGGTGGGAAGAGGTGTATTGCGGCTGCATTTAGCAACACAAACACAGCCGGTGTTTCCTTGTTTACATTCCCTAAGGTAAAGCTTTACTATGGAACACAGCGGTCAAGCGAACATGGTTCTCTACCACGTCAACCGGCAGGTTTTGGTGAGAAAATTGTGGTAATAAGTCGGCTTGGCTTCCCCAGACCACGCCCCCTTATTAATACACAAATCCTATTGAAAGTAGCCATGTGCTCGAGTTAAGCACTTTGTAAGCGCTGCTCTAAAAGATGCGAAAGGTGGCATGATTAAAACATTACAATATTGGCTTCAAACTTAGCTAAACAATTAAATAACAAACTGTCAGATCGACAGGTAATGTGGTTAACCAACTCCACTGCTGTGCACAAACATATACATAGACGCAAACACAGTTGATTGGCTTGTTGACAATTATTAGCGCAGTCCAAACCGCCCGCATAACGCAAACTAATGCAAGTGAATGACTGAATTTTGTATCAAATTCCTACAATTTGTGTTTAATTTTTTACCAATGTGTGTTTTACCTGCAACATGTCTTACCTGTGTACTTTTAGCCATAGCATTGTTTTTTAATATTTACTAGTGATTGTATTTGACTTAAAGCAGAAACCAAGAGTCATGCAGCATTTATTACAATGTCAATAAAGTTAAAGTTAAAGTACCAATAATTTTCACTCACACACTAGGTGTAGCGAGATTATTTTTTGCCTTTAACCCATCGGGGGTGAGGAAAGCAGTGAGCAGCAGCAGTGGCCACGCCCGGGAATCATTTTGGTGATTTAACCCCCAATTCCAACCCTTGATGCTGAGTGCCAAGCAGGGAGGTAATTGGGTCTCATTTTCATAGTCTTTGTTATGAAATGAAATCACGACCTACCGATCTCAGCGCGGACACTCTAACCACAAGGCCACTGAGCAGGTTTTACAGCTTTCTATTCTATTCTAATCCTAGATTATGGCATGCTATAACTTTTAAATTTTTCTTTGAGTACAATAAGAAAAGCCCAATGTGTTTAATGCCATTTTTTTTCATCTTCTACAATTGTTTTTTGAGTGGAATAGGAAACATTTGTCTAATGAATCGTAAGATGTTAAAATTAAGGCAATATGACATTTCTTTGTTGTCTCCTTTATTTTGACTTGTATCAAAATACATTTTGTTACTGTTGCAAATGTATTATTGTAGTGTCCAGACACGCTCTAGAAAAAGTGGTAAGTCGAACACAATGGTTTCTCTTGATGGTACAGAATCAGGTCTGGCATGAGAAGAGGCTTGGTATTCAATTTGGGAATCTGACTTTGATTTCTCTGGGAGTGTGTGTCAATCTATTATTATACATCAATGATTAAATATTAACATTGTAACACATGCCGACACGGCCGGTTTAGTTTATTAAATCGCAATTTTAAATTTCCCGCGGAGTTTCCTGTTGAAGACGTCGCGGAATGATGATGCGTATGATGACGCGTGTTTGTGACGTTATTGGTTGGAGGGGACATATTAGCCAGCACCACTTGCGGCTAAAAGTCGTCTCTTTTCATCGCGCAATAAACAGTATTTTGGACATCTGTGTTGCTGAATCTTTTTCAATATGTTCAATTAATAATGGAGAAGTCTCAGTAGAAAGATGGAGGTGGGAAGCTTTAGCCTTAAACCACACAAACACACATTTTCCTTGTTTAAAATTCCCAGAGGTGAAGCTTTACTATGGATCAGAGCGGTCAAGCGAACATTGTTTCCGACCACTCGTCAACCGGCAGGTTTCAGTGAGAAAATTGTGGTAAAACGTCACTTACGCCGTCCATGCAGCTGCCATGACTTCCCTCAGAGACTGGCGTCCGACTATCAGGTAAAAATTAACTCACTAAAACACTAGCAACACAATAGAAAGATAAGGGATTTCCCAGAAATATCCTAGTAAATGTGTGTAAAAACATCTGAATCGCTCCCAATGCAATCGCTTTTTTTTTTTACTTTATTTTTATGTTTTTATTTTTTTTCTAGTCCTTCACTATCAATATCCTCTTCCACAAATCTTTCATCCTCGCTCAAATTAATGGGGAAATTGTCGCTTTCTCTGTCCGAATAGCTCTTGATGCTGGAGGCTCACATTATAAACAATGTGAGGATGTGAGGAGCCCTCACACCGGTGACGTCATCGTCTGCGACTTCCGGTACAGGCAAGGCTTTTTTATTAGCGACCAAAAGTTGCGAACTTTATCATCGATGTTCTCTACTAAATCTTTTCAGCAAAAATATGGCAATATCGCGAAATGATCAAGTATGACACATAGAATGGACCTGCTATCCCCATTTAAATGAGAAAATCTCATTTCAGTAGGCCTTTAAAACCCCTCTTAGGCTGGAAAGGAGGAAGTTTGAAAAGTATCTAGGAAAGTGAACCTCTCGACCAGCTGAGATTAAAACCTGCAGAGTGGTAAGAGCTGCAAAAC
Source organism: Nerophis ophidion (assembly GCF_033978795.1). Classification (NCBI taxonomy): domain Eukaryota; kingdom Metazoa; phylum Chordata; class Actinopteri; order Syngnathiformes; family Syngnathidae; genus Nerophis; species Nerophis ophidion. Next base: position 43,019,555 of record NC_084618.1, read on the forward strand.
GATAAGGAGTGTTCTTATTTCCTCCCCTCATTCTTCCTCACAAAGCCGTCACTGGCATCATTTCTTCTCACAATACCACATTGAGCGAGCAGAGCGGGTGGGTCCAAAGTGCAGGCCAGGGGCCTCTTCCTTCCAGCCTGCAATTCATTTTTCATTGCAAGGAAATCTAAAAAGATCCCAAAACTATTCTTACCTATGACAGGTTATTCTCATTGACCTTGTTTCAACCATACGCCATAGTGAGCAATATACTGCACAATGTGCAGGTATCCTTGTTGTTTTAAGTTTCATACATTTTGCAACCATGCAATGCCCTAATAGCTTAGCCTCATAGTGGCACACGTAAGGGTGTGCCATCTTCGACACGATTACAATTACGTGCAGTTAACGATTCAGGGTAGTACAATTCGATTATTAAACAAATTACGATGATCACGTTTTTCACGATTATCATGATTCTGTAAAGATCCAGCTGCCACCCTAAAGAACATTAAATACCCAGGTTCGTTGATATGAGCTTGAGCAGTACCTAATGAGACCTAGAGAGGTGCGATTGGGTGGATTGGCCTGCCTGATCTGAACCAGACTGTTGTTTTGTTATTGGGCTTTTGCGCCCGTCCAAAACAAACATACATAAGGTGTCCAAATGTGCACTTTGCACCAGGACACTTTAGGCTACAGTTCGACGATTGACTTTGTGGTTGTATCATCGGATTTGCGGTCTTATGTTTTGGATACTTGGGTGAAGAGAAAAACTGATCATCACCTTGGTGGTTAGTCGGCCCTGATGGTGGGGAAGGATGCCAGACAGACTTGGCAGGCCCAAACGCATAGTGAGGGTCTGCTGGGAACGTCTGGCAAAGTCTCTCATTATAGAGAGATTCAATTCCCACCTCTGGAAGAACTGTGAACATGTTACGGGGAAGTGCTGAACATTAAATGAGATTGGACCATGTTTTGTGCGCCCGTTGGACGGTGTGCTACTGACGTCTACTGAGGATGTTGTGGATTGGTGGAAGGTATACTTTGGAGAGCTCCTCAATCCCACCTGCACACCTTCCAATGAAGAAGCAGTACCTGGGGTTGCAGAAGTAGTTAAGAAAATCCTCGGTGGCAGGCCCCCAGGGTGAAAGATATCCGCCCGTAGTTCCTTAAAGCTCTGGATGCTGTTGGGCCGTTGTGTTTGACAAGACAGAATTGCGTGAACATCACGGGCGGTGACTCTGGATTGGCAGACTTTAGTGGTGGTTCCTCAATTTAAAAAGGGGACTATCGTGGGATCACACTCCTCAGCCTTCCCGGTGAGGTCTATTCAGGTGTAATGGAGAGGAGGCAAACTGCATAGTCGAACCTCAGATTCAGGAGGAACAGTGTGGTTTTCGTCCTGGTTGTGGAACTGTGGACCAGCTCTATTGCTTGGATTTTACTGACATCACCTCCGGCTCACGCCCCGTACATTAAATATGCGTGGTGGTCAAGCTGGCTCGGTTGTCAATGGGTACTAGGTGCCAGTTAGTCTTTCTCGAAGAAAAAATGCCTCATGCTTGTGTTGTTTTTGGCTATACTAATCGTTAAAATTGCGAAAAGTATAAATGATTCTTAGGAGTTCCTCGAAAGGTTAGTAAAAAGGGAGGAAGAGTGCAAGATTTTACAAAACCATGACGAGAAAAGCTCACATGCCAGTCCAAGGGAGCATAGTCGAGAAATGCATGAGTTTGCGGTTTAGTATTATAGTGATACTATTTGTATTTCTGAAACAAATGTTTGCTATGAGTGTTTCGTAAAGGACTGTTTTAAGTTACACAACATATGTTTAAATTGGGGGAAGTCAGAGTCACCCACCTCTTGTAAAGTTGTATTGCGGCCCCTATTTTTTCAAACTGAGTGTAGTGAATTGTATTTATATAGCGCTTTTCTCTAATGACTCGAAGTGCTTTACATACTGAAACCATTGATTAAACCCATATCATTATCTAACCCAGTGGTCCTCAAATGGTGGTACTCGTACCCCTGGGGGTACTTGAAGGTACGCCAAGGGGTACGTGAGATTTTTAACAAATATTCTAAAAATATCAACAATTCAAAAATCCTTTATGAATATATTTATTGAATAATACTTCAACAAAATATGAATGTAAGTTCATAAACTGTGAAAATAAATGCAACAATGCAACATTCAGTGTTGACAGCTAGATTTTTTGTGGACATGTTCCATAAATATTGATGTTAAAGATTTATTTTTTTGTGAAAAAATGTTTAGAATTAAGTTCATGAATCCAGATGGATCTCTATTACAATCCCCAAAGAGGGCACTTTAAGGTGATGATTACTTTCATGTGTAGAAATCTTTATTTATAATTGAGTCACTTGTTTATTTTTCAACAAGTTTTTAGTTATTTTTATATCTTTTTTCCGAATAGTTCAAGAAAGACCACTACAAATGAGCATTATTTTGCACTGTTAAACAATTTAATAAATCAGAAACTGATGACATAGTGCTGTATTTTACTTCTTTACCTCTTTTTGTCAACCAAAACTGATTTGCTCTGATTAGGAGGTACTTGAATTAAAAAAATGCTCACAGGGGGTACATCACTGAAAAACGGTTGAGAACCACTGATCTAACCCATATCTGCCATTTAACCAGTGTGGGTGGCACTGGGAGCAGGTGGGTAAAGTATCTTGCCCAAGAACACAACGGCAGTGACTAGGTTGGCGGAAGCGAGGATCAACCAGGAACCCTCAAGTTGCCGAGCCAAGCCGGTCTGGGCCGCTTGTCTGTTTTGGCCATACGCATCATCCTCTTTTTTAAGATTCTTCCTGACCCAAACATTTATTTTTTTTAAGCCTGTGTTCAGTTCTCAGAGCAATGACACCTAGGTTCACAATCTCTCTGTTGTTCGCTGGAAACACCTCCTATTGAATAGTAATTGGGCTCAGCGTGGAGATCTCAGTCACATGGTTTCTTTCAATATGATTTGCGTATTTATTGGGGTGTGTGGCCTTGGTGTGGTCAGGGCGTGCCCAGCTACACAAACGTCTGCGGTCATTTACAGGTTAATTGTGTTGGAACAAAGACATTTATTTGGATAAATGCATGCGCACACTTCATTACATTTGAAATTTTTCTTGCGTTCGATGTTTTTCTGGATTAGAACATACGTCTATTTTCTCGTAAGAATTCCACGCAACTCTTAATTCATGAGGCCCCAGCCCAGTGAGGACCTCCAGTCTTTGCAATAAGCATCTGAAAGGGCAAAATGCACCACTGCCGCACTCCTGCCCCACAATCTGAAAGATGGGTGGGCTCGATAAACAGCATCTCAACCCTCTCCTCCTCCTCTATTGTACTCAAAATAACTAAAATATAAACAGAAAAAAAATGCAAATAAAATGCTGAGAATTGCATGTGAAGATATGAAAGCCCAGCACACAATTATTCACCACAGACAGGAACAGCACAGCAGTGATGCCTCTTTTTCCCTGTACAGGATTTTTTTTGAACAAGATACACTTGTCAACATTCAATAAATCAAGTTAACAAATATCAAACAGAACGATCCAACACATTTACTACAACAAAAAGCTTCTCATCACATGAAGGGCCTTGAGGAAAATAGCTTCTTCTAACCCAGTGATTCTCAAACTTTTACCACCTCAGAAAACACTTGGCTCTCCAAGCACAATTATAATGACCAACAGTACCAGGCGTGTCTTAATGAAATTAAACAATGGATGTCCACTAACTTTTTGCAACTCAACGCCAAAAAAACGGAAATGCTGATTATCGGTCCTGCCAGACACCGACCTCTATTTAATAATACAACTTTAATATTTGAAAACCAAACAATTAAACAAGGCGACTCGGTAAAGAATCTGGGTATTATCTTCGACCCAACTCTCTCCTTTGAAGCGTTACTAAAACGGCCTTCTTTCATCTCCGTAATATCGCTAAAAATCGCTTCATTTTGTCCACTAACGACGCTGACATCATTATCCATGGGTTTGTTACGTCTCTTGATTACTGTAACGTATTATTTTCGGGTCTCCCCATGTCTAGCATTAAACGATTACAGTTGGTACAAACATGTGACTGCTAGACTTTTGACAAGAACAAGAAAGTTTGATCATATTACGGCTGTTCTGGCTCACCTGCACTGGCTTCCTGTGCACTTAAGATGTGACTTTAAGGTTTTACTACTTACGTATAAAATACTACACGGTCTAGCTCCATCCTATCTTGCCGATTGTATTGTACCATATGTCCCGGCAAGAAATCTGCGTTCAAAAGACTCCGGCTTATTAGTGATTCCTAAAGCCTCAAAAAAGTCTGTGGGCTATAGAGCGTTTTACGTTCGGGGTCCAATACTCTGGAATGCCCTCCCAGTAACAGTTCGAGATGCTACCTCAGTAGAAGCATTTAAGTCTCACCTTAAAACATATTTGTATACTCCAGCCTTTAAATAGACCTCCTTTTTAGACCAGTTGATCTGCCGCTTCTTTTCTTTTTCTCCTCTGTCCCCCCCTCCCTTATGGAGGGGGTCCGGTCCGATGGCCATGGATGAAGTACTGGCTGTCCAGAGTCGGGACCCAGGATGGACCGCTCGTCGGGACCCAAGATGGACCGCTCGCCTGTGTATCGGTTGGGGACATCTCTACGCTGCTGATCCGCCTCCGCTTGGGATGGTTTCCTATGGACGGGACTCTCGCTGCTGTCTTGGATCCGCTTTGAACTGTACTCTCGCGGCTGTGTTGGATCAACTATGGATTGAACTTTCACAGTATCATGTTAGACCCGCTCGACATCCATTGCTTTCGGTCCCCTAGGGGGCGTGGGGTGGTGGGGGGTTGCCCACATGTGTGGTCCTCTCCAAGGTTCTAATAGTCATCATTGTCACAGACGTCCCACTGGGTGTGAGTTTTCCTTGCCCTTATGTGGGTTTTTCCGAGGATGTCGTAGTGGTTTGTGCAGTCCTTTGAGACATTTGTGATTTAGGGCTATATAAATAAACATTGATTGATTGATTGATAATACGTTAAGCAATCCGTTGTAGGTCAATATATGTGGATAAAACAATCTTTATTAAAATGAGTGACTTTGTTGTGTGGGGACTGTATACCATCTATTCATCCATTTTCTACCGCTCGTCCCTTTTGGGGTCGCGGCTGCATCTCAGCTGCATTGGGGCGGTAGATGGGGTACACCCTGGACAAGTCGCCACCCCATCGCAGGGCCGGACTGGATACCTATATTCAAAATGTACTATTTTTGCCATTGTCTCTTTTTCTCTAAACTTTGCCATGCCCACAGGAAGCAATAAATCCCAAACATTTTTTTTTTGGATCCAACCCTACCTTCTCTGACCCCTCTCTGCAACACATGCCATATCATTATCTTTAAAGGGCACAAACTTTGCCTGCAGCATTCTGTCAGTGCCTTATCTTAAACCAAGACCTAGGCCTGTTACACAAAAAAGTAAAGACTTTTTCGCTATTGATTGTTCTACCGGCTCTTTCTCTTGGATCGACTGACACACTGACTCCGCTTTAATGAGGTTTATATTGAAAAAAATGATGCTGTGTAGAGTATAAATACGTAACATGGCATAGATACAGTAGTATTCATCTATAAATCAAAGGCACAAGCTTTTCTAGCTGCTCACTCAGATAGCTATTGATACATTATATAATATTATTCTATATTACTTTTGGTGGCGCTTGTGTGCATCTGCTTTGCTCTTTAAGGATCAGATAAGGCAAAAAAAGAGGAGCGCTGGATGAGACTGAACTGTGAGTAAGAATATTATTTTATTTATGTATTCATCCAATGAAACACTTTCTAGTTGCCAAAAAAAGATGTCTGGTTTCATTTTTAGGAGGGAGTCAAGTCGAGTTCTTGATTCAGATATTGATGTTCCTTTGCAATATTGCCCGTACACCTCATTAGCTTACATTCGTCTTTGAATTTCTTTTAACTTTTGATACATAATGTTGGACTGTGTGATGAGTTTGGGGTATTGGCAGCACAGGGAGAATAAGCAAACATTGTGTACAATGGCCTAAGCTGACATCTGGAATCACATCATGATCAGTCTCCTGCTTTAAGGTAGTTTGACGTTTGTTTGTTTTTTAAATATATGTTCTAGGTAATAGTGATCCAAGGATCAATGCCACATTTCTTGATGTGTTACTGTCAAATGACATGCTTTTTTATTTCTCTTTGCTATTTGGGCTTATTGGACCCTAATTAGAATAAAAACTAAAAATCATCTTTTGATATGATGTACTTAGTTCATAAGTACACAAATGTGTACTTCATGTGTAGTGAAATGCTATTTTTTATTTTTACACTTTTTTTTCCAAATTCCATTGTATGTTACAGTAGTATAATGACTTGACTTGACTTTATTAATTCATGCTTGCAGTGGAGCCAAGGCCCCACTGAAAAAAACAGCTGAACTTTTTAATAAATATAAAAAAAAAGAAAAAGAAAAAAGACAGTATTTTATATATAAAATAAATAAATAAAACATTTCAGGGCAGCAGCAGCATGGAAACTATTAGCATTCTGGTATATGACTGTATTAATTATTTAATTAGATATTGTCATTATACAGCTTAAGTCTCCTTGTCTTGGCTTTGGGCTCGGGTTCAGGTTATACTCTTCTGACACCACCAGATAGCAGTATAAGTGTCCATATGTCGGCATAAGACCCCACTTCAGTAGTGTACATAATTTTTAAAATAAGAGATAAAATGCGCTGTCCACACATGTGGCCACTGAGGCCTATAGAGGTTAAGGCGTTGTACTTTCCCACATAAAAGGAAGGACTTGAACATGACAGTATTCCACTCAATACTATATTTGGTACAGGGATGGCATGGTATACTATAGCCTGTTAGCCTGGTTGAGGAGTTTGTAATGTCAGAGATAACTCGCACCAGGCTGGACAATTTCTGCACACATAGCATTTCTCATAGAGTAGTACATAAAAATAGACACTTCTTCTGAATTGGTAATTGGGTCTGACATGTCTGCTACTGAGGTAGAAAATTGTTAGGTGACCTGGCAGGTAATTTTCCAGATTCCCACTGTACTCGGAATTATTTGAGACACACGAAGCAAGGTAAACGTAACTTTAATAATGTTACTATACGGATATCACTGGTAAAAATAACATTAGGCAGCTCATGATACAGGTTTTTTTCTTTTTTTTTAATCAGATAATTGTCCCCCAAGGCACTGTTAGTTAATGAAGTCATGAGAGACAATATTGTTAGCATGATTTGTCTCAGTGAGGCATGTTAAAACCAAATTAGTTTTTAGTCATCTCCTCCTCCCTAAACAAGTTCACATGCCCTAATCTCTGATACTAACCTTAATCTTAACCCTATCCTTCATTGAAGGTTGTTATTATGAGATCTGTAGTCCCACTACCACTCTATCCGTGTAATGATCCATTGTCCGGATTTTGTTTGGTCATGTTCTGTTCGTTTTTGGACTTCTTTAGTTCCTGTCTGTGCACCTCCTGAGTATGTTTAGTCACCATGGTTACTTATAATTTTCACCTGCCTTTTACGCTAACCTGTTGCTCATCAGAGACTCTATTTAAGCCTGCCTTTTCCGGTCACTCGTCGTGGCTTCATTGTTTGCTTCACGCTCATTTCAAGTACGCTTTGGCTGTTCCCTAGCCTATGCTAAGTCTTAGCTTCTTGTTTTTTAGGCACGCTTGCCTTTTTGTTGTTTTGCCTGTATCTTGGTAGTTGGATGATTTATGAGACAGCGGACAGCCCGGAAAAACGGCACCGGGGCAGTGAGGGGTAGCATCCCGAGCTGCACCTTCGGAGAGGAAGGAACCCACAACAAGCTACGAATCAACCTACAGGAAACATACCCCCAGGGATTCCCGAGAGGGTTGATTGATTGATTGATTGATACTTTTATTAGTAGATTGCACAGTACAGTACATATTCCGTACAATTGACCACTAAATGGTAACACCCGAATAAGTTTTTCAACTTGATTAGGTCGGGGTCCACGTTAATCAATTCATGGGGGGCGGAAGAGAATCCCACTGGACAGATCAAAGGTCAATGACACATGGCAATGGAAACACGATGTCGACTATGGAATGCATATGTGGGAAGGTATGCAAGAACCGACATGGCCTGCGGATCCACCAGGCGAGGATGAAGTGTACGCAGAAGGTGGTAGAATCACAGCGCACAGGAACTACACCTGGTGAGACGCAGGAGGAGCCAGGCCCGGAGTCACCCCACAGTGTCCGGAGCCTCCAGGGGATGCAACCACCAGATGCACACAGGACATCAGAACATCGTCGGGTAAAGTGGCTCCAAGCTACCAAGGAGAAAGAGTGGCTCCAGTTTGATGAAGATGCTGATACCATCTTGGAAACAACAGCCAAAGAGGACGCTGATCGACGCCTCAAGACGATGACCACGATCATCATCAGCCTTGCTGCAGAGAGGTTTGGACTTGAGGAGAAGCGGGAAGCGAAGCCCCCCTACATCATGAACAATAGAGCGAGTAAAATCCATCAGCTCAGGCAGGAACTGAAGTGTTTGAGACAGCAGTTCAAGGTTACAAGCGAAGAGGATAGGGGGCCTCTTGCGGAACTACGTTGTATAATCCTCAAGAAGCTAATGACCTTAAGGAGAGCGGAGTGGCATAGGAGGAGGAGGAAGGAAAGGTCCAGGAGGAGAGCTGCCTTTCTGGCGAATCCATTTGGAGTCACAAAACAGCTGCTAGGACAGAAGCGAAGCGGTAAACTGGCCTGCTCCAAAGCTGAGGTCGACCCCCACCTCAAGCAAATTTACAGCGATGGATGCAGAGAACAAGACCTAGGCCCCTGCAGGTCCTTGATCAATCCACCAACACCAACGCTTGACTTCGATGGGAAAGAGCCCGGCTGGAAGGAGATCCAGGAGGTGGTCCGAAGGGCAAGGATGAGCTCTTCTCCAGGGCCCAGTGGAGTACCTTACAATGTCTATAAGAACTGTCAAAGACTACTACACGGACTCTGGAAAATCCTGAAGGTGATCTGGAGGAGGGGCAAGGTAGCAGACCAGTGGAGACAGGCAAAGGGTGTGTGGATCCCAAAGGAGGAGAAGTCTCAGAACATCAATCAATTCCGAACCATCTCATTGCTGAGTGTTGAAGGGAAGATCTTCTTCAGCCTCATGGCCAGGCGACTGACAGACTAACTCCTGAAGAACTCCTACATTGATACATCAGTCCAGAAAGGAGGGATCCCAGAGGTATCTGGATGTCTGGAGCACACAGGCGTGGTCACTCAGCTCATTAGGGAAGCCAGAGAGAATAAGGGGGACCTGGCTGTTCTTTGGCTGGACCTCAAAAATGCCTATGGATCCATACCCCACAAGCTAGTCGAAGAGGCACTGAATCGGCATCACATTCCAAAGGAGTTCAGAGACCTCATTCTGGACTACTATGCCAACTTCCATCTAAGAGTCTCCTCCGGAAAAACAACCTCCGACTGGCACAGGCTTGAAAAGGGGATCAACACTGGCTGTGCGATCTTGGTCATCCTCTTTGCGCTCGCCATTAACATGCTGGTGAAGTCTGCGGAAGTTCAGTGGAGAGGGCCCCTCTCCAGGTCTGGAGTCCGACAGCCACCCATCCGAGCCTTCATGGACGACCTGACAGTGACTACTGCATCTGTCCCGGGTTGCAGGTGGATCTTGAATGGCCTTCAGGAGGTGATTTCCTGGGCTCTCATGAACTTCAAGCCGGCCAAGTCGAGGGCCCTAGTGCTAAAGAAAGGGAAGGTTACTGGCAACTTCTGCTTCTCACTTGGCTCCACCAAAATACCATCACTCACCGAGGAACCTGTGAAGAGCTTGGGAAAGGTGTTTGATTGCAGCCTGAGAGACGCAGACTCCACAAAATCGACCAACCAAAACCTGGAGACCTGGCTGTCCGTGGTGGATAAGTCTGGCCTTCCTGGCAAGTTCAAGGCCTGGATTTACCAGCACGGGATTCTCCCTCGAATCCTCTGGCCCCTCATGGTGTACGAAGTCCCCATTTCAACGGTGGAAGGCTTTGAGATGAGGGTCAGTAGGTTCCTGCGCAGGTGGCTAGGACAGTCGCGAAGCCTGAGCGGCATTGCTCTATACGGGCACAACAACAAACTGAAGCTCTCCATAAGCAGCCTGAGCGAGGAGTTCAGGTTGACACGGTCCAGGAAGCTCCTACAATATCGGGAATCCAGTGACCCAAAGGTTGCACAGGCTGGGATTGAAGTCAGGACAGGGCGGAAGTGGAGAGCTGTCGAGGCTGTGGATGTCGCAGAGGCAAGGCTACGGCAAAAGGTGTTGGTGGGAACAGTGGCACAGGGGAGATCTGGCTTAGGTAGCAGAAGAACACCTCGCTATGATAAGGCGCAGAGGAAAGAGAAGAGGTCACTGATCCTCAAGGAGGTGCGAGCAGGAGTTGAGGAAAGGCGAGCCTGCCAGATGGCGGGAATGCGGCAACAGGGCGCCTGGATGAGATGGGAACAAGCCTCAGAGCGTAAGGTCACATGGACCGAGCTCTGGAAAGCAGAACCCCATCGGATAAAGTTCTTGATCCAGGCGGTCAACGACGTGCTGCCAAATCCATCCAACCTCTTCACCTGGGGTAAGGTGGAGACACCAGGGTGCCCCCTCTGCCAGAGGAGAGGAACCTTGGAGCACATCCTAAGCTGTTGTCCAAAAGCCCTGGGTGAAGGGCAGTACCGCTGGCGACATGACCAGGTCCTGAAAGCCATAGCTGATGCTATCTGCAGGGGAGTCAGTCACAGCAAGAGCCTCCGCCCAGTGAAGAGTACTGCTTTCATCAGAGCTGGGGAGAAGTCAACACCGGCTGCCCGGAACACCTCTTCTGGTCTGTTGGCAACAGCACGCGACTGGGAGCTGTCAGTTGATCTGGGAAAGCAGTTGAAGTTCCCCGACGTGGTTGCCAAAACAACACTAAGGCCAGATATTGTGCTCACCTCAGTGGCCTCCAAGCAGGTAATCCTGGAGCTCACAGTGCCTTGGGAGGACCGTATGGAGGAGGCCAATGAGAGGAAGAGCGCAAAGTACTCTCAGCTTGTGGAGGAGTGTCGGAGCAATGGGTGGCGAGCGATGTGCCAGCCTGTTGAAGTGGGATGTCGAGGGTTTGTGGGCAAATCTCTCTGCAGGGCCTACAGAATGCTTGGCATCACAGGGGCCAGTCAACAAAGGGCCATTAAGTTAGTCACAGATGCAGCAGAAGTGGCATCAAGGTGGCTGTGGATCAGGAGGGGAGAGGCGTGGCATGTAGGGCAGTAGCGCTACCTGGACACAGGCTGGGGCCTGATCAACCCTGGCTGGGTCGCCTAGGGGAGGGGGTCTGATTGTTGAAAGACCCGAAACCCCCTGTGATCCTAGGTTACATCACTCAGGATGTGTCCAGTTGCACCATTGGTGTATTTAAAATGAAGAATAAATCAAGCCTTACCTTCACGTTTTCGTCCGGAGTTGTCAGTTTTGCATCCCGGGAGAACGGACCGCAGCAAGCTGCACCCCGATCGTGACAATCTGGCCGTCATCTACCATCCTCCTTGGCCTTGTTCAGACTTTGTCAACAAATTATCTGAGTTCTTGGCTAATCTGGTGACTAATGCGGATAATATAGTTATCATGTACGATTTTAATATTGATTGGAATAACCCATTAGACCATGGGTGTCAAACTCTGGACCGCGGGCAAAATTTGGCCCGCTGTGTAATTTAATTTGGCCCTTGAGGCAATATCTAATTAACATTACAGCTGGCCCACTGTTATTACACAGCAGCGGTGCCGCTGTAACCAGGGGCGCCGCTAGGGATTTTGGGCCCCATGAAAATAATCTTTACAGGGCCCCCAACACATAATTTCATCATCATTAGGGGCCTCTCTGGGCCCCCCTCCATCATGGGCCCCTAGAATCCGTCTCCTTTACCCCCCCTTTTCGGAGCCCCTGGCTCACACTTGCCAATCCTCCCAAAGTTTAGTGCCCCTCCCGAAAATCTCCCGGGGCAAGCAAGCATTCTCCCGATTTTTACTCGGACAACAATATTGAGGGCGTACCTTAAGGGCACTGCCTTTAGCATTCTCTACAACCTGTTGTCACATCCGCATTTCCTCTATACAAACAGCGTGCAGGCCCACTCGCATAATATATGCGGCTATTACACACACATAAGTGAATGCAAGGCTTACTTGGTCAACAGCCATACAGGTCACACTGAGGGTGGCCGTATAAACAACTTTAACACTGTTACAAATATGCGCCACACTGTGAACTCACATCAAACAAGAATGACGAACACATTTCGGGAGACATCTGCACTGTAATATAACATAAACACAACAGAACGAATACCCAGAACCCCTTGCAGCACTGACTCTTTCGGGACGCTACAATATATTTTGATATTTATCTCAGAAGGCTGCAAATAGAAGAGGCATTACATTTGTATTTAAATTTTATTTGATATGCCATTGATATTTTTTAATTTTTATTATTATTATTTGAAACTCGATTTCGCACGTCACTATAAAGTAACTGTATATAAACCTTGCTTGTTCAATGTTCAATGCAAAACTTGTTTGGGTCCCTATTAAAAGGTTAATTTGTTCAACCTTGGCCTGCGGCTTTGTTCAGTTTTAAATTTTGGCCCACTCTGTATTTGAGTTTGACACCCCTACATTAGACCCTCCAATCATAGCGGTCCAGACTTTAATCGACAGTTGTGGTCTTACACAAACAATTTGTGAACCCGCGCATTGCTACAGTGACACTTTAGATCAGTCCTTCTCAAATAGTGAGGCAGGATCCCCTGGCTGGTGTGCAATGCGATGCCAGGTGGGCAAGGGGGGAGGGGGCACATGTAACACCGGGAACATGCTCTTTTAGAATCATGCAGTTTCCTGCTTTAAACCATGCCTCGAAAATGCTGTGCACTACAAAACGTGCTCATTGTAGCCATGAGTACTGACCTCCTGATTCAGATTTAAAAAAAACTCAGCACAAATTGACTTATTAATTTTTGTTGAATAGGTTAAATTGTTCTATATATTGTGCTACAGAGTTAATGTTGCTGATCATTTTAAATTTAATATTAATAATAGAGTTTATTTATATTTTTTAGTATCAAAACGTTGAATGAAGTCGGTCAGCAGATGTTTATAGTTTTTAAATTTCAGGCAAATTGATGCCCTTTATTCTTTTCTGTTACAGACTGCAGAACATTGTTAAAGCCTGAATACTTTGTTTTAAGTTAATCTGTATTTCTTTCTTTTTGTGAATGTTCTTTAATGTTAATAAGGATACAATGTTATGCAGAGTTGTAATTAGGGCAATTTTAAACAAAATATACTATTCATAGTGGCAGCGGAGAGTGGGGTGGGCACTAATGTTTTTTTCTTCTAGGGAGGATGGGAGGGCACAATACAAAAATCTGAGAAGCACCAGCTTTGAACTAGTTTTAGTCTCTGGTGTCGCCCCCTCAATGCATGGTACTTCTAAATACCAAAGAAATGTCCAATCACTACACCATAAAATGTCACCGTTCTAATTTGTTTATTAAGATGTTATGATTGATTGTGTCAAATGCTTTTGTTTATCCCTAAATACGTTTTATTAGTGCTGCTACAGCCATGACTCTCTCTGGCGTACTGCTCTAAGTAATGGCACCGTTCCCCAATTATGTGGGCTATTGATAGCCTTACCAACAAATTTAATAATGGTCTGCGCAACGCCATTGATAAAATAGCACCGTTAAAACTAAAACAAGTTCAGAAAAGGTATGCCCACTTGTTTACGGAAGAAACCAGAGGTCTCAAAAAATCATTTAGAAATCTAGACCGCAAGTGGTGTGCGACTCAACTAGAGGATTTCTGTGAAGCAGTGATATTTTAATAAATTAAAAACACAATCTGGCTTTAGCTAAAACTAATTATTGATCCTATCTCGTTCTTCTCAATAAAAATTACCCCAAATATTTGTTTAACACAATAGAATCGCTAAACCAACAAGTGACTTCTCCAAAGAGCTCAACCCACTCGACTAATGACTTTACATAATTGAATCAAAGTTTATTTGTAAGGCCCAATCACCAGCATCTCAAATGTTCTTCACAAACCTCAACAACATCCTCTGATCTGAACCCACATTCAGGCAAGGAAAAACTCTGAAAGCCCAAAATGGGGAAAGAAAAAACCTTGGAAAGCGGGGGATGTGGGGACTCCCTTCCTGGATGACCGGCTGAAATAGATGCCAAGTGGGAGCAGTAATTAAATTATAACATTTATGATAATGTGAGAGTCCAGGCCAGGGGTAGGGAACCTATGGCTCGCGAGCCAGATGTGGCTCTTTTGATGACTGCATCTGGCTCTCGGATAAATCTGAGCTGACATTGCTTAACATGATAAGTAATGAATAATTCCACTTGTAATACTTGTTCAAATAATGTTTAAAACATAAAACATTCTCATGCATTTTTAGTCCATCCATCCGTTTACTACCGCACCTGTTCAAGAAGTTCCGTTAAGAAGTTATGTATTTATTATTGGTTAGTGTGGGGCTTGTCCTCCTGGGGGTTCCTCAGATCACCAAGCACCGACATTTCAGGGTTAAACTATTGTTTTATTTTTCAATAAGTCTCTCAGTTGCTTTCCAGCAATTGTATTTTTCTCTTTCGTTCTCGCTCGCGCTCTGGCTCCAGCCCCAACCCCATCTCTCCTCCTGGCTGCTGCTTATAACAGAACGACAGGTGATTAGATAACAAGGCTCAGGTGGGCCATCTACGCAGCTCTCGCTGATTTCGAGGCCGGTCCTGGCACACCCCAGTTCGCTGCAGGCCCGCAGGCCACGCCCCCTCCACAGTTAGCTTCAGAATAACAATGTTATTACAAAGAATAAGATACCTATTATACTCTAGAAATGTTGGTCTTACTTAAAAATGCACGCGTTTAGTTGTATTCAGTGTTAAAAAAAACATTATATGGCTCTTACGGAAATACATTTTAAAATATTTGGCTTTTTGGCTCTCTCAGCCAAAAAGGTTCCCGACCCCTGGTCCAGGCCATCAGGAAGCCAACAGAGGGTCGTAGGAGGTCTTCTTCCATGTAGACAGTGTAATGGTGATTGAGCGTCATAACCCACTGAACTATGCAGCCTCTAAGTTTTGAGTTACAGTTAGGGTTTATCAATAGGGTTTCCAGGTGCAGTTAGGGTTTCTCATTAGGATTTAAATTTACAGTAAAGTCAGAGTCGAGAGGAATAAGCGGTAGAAAATTGATGGATTTTCAAATATCACCAATTCTTACCTAGGATTTGAATCCTTACCCATTAGTTCATAGATCAAGCACCAGAACACACTGAACTATCAGCCCTCTAAGGTTTGAGCTACAGTTAAGGTTTGACATGAGGATTTCAATGTGCAGTTTGGTTTATTGACAATTTTAATCAGATTTTGGATTTTGCATTTATCACATGATTATTCACATGTTATTAATCAATTGTTTTATTCAAATTATGGAAGAAAAAAAAACATTACCAATCAACCGTGACCCACCTGTTCAGCGAAAAAGGAACATAGCCTCTGAACTATCCAACCCCGCAGTTTGGAGCGATGGTTCGGATATCCCATTAGGTCAAAGGTCAAGGTTGTCCCCAATGTACAGTTAGGTTAAAGGTAGGGATGCAACGGTTGCACAAAAATTTCGGTTCGGTACGTACCTCGGTTTAGAGGTCACGGTTGGGTTCATTTTCGGTACAGTAAGAAAACAACAAAATATAATTTTTTTTGGGTTATTCATTTACCAAATTTGTAAACAATGGCATTATCCTTTTAACATTGGGAACACTATAATAATTCTGCCCACGTTACTCCACATTAAACTAACTCAAGTTGTTGCTTAGAATAAATAAAATGACACAACTGTTCTTCTACATATAAAAAGTGCAACATTAAACAGTTTCAAGTCAACTCATCATGCTTTTGTTACAGCATTTGGGAAGCCTTTGGTTGATTTCTATTATGTAAATGTTATATTTTTATCAACATGTGATAGCAGGGACCCTACCATTCAAAACTAGGCTGCTACATTACTAATGATTAATATAACTATAGCTGAAAAAATTGTACAAAAGCAATAGGAGAGACTGTTCATCCCTGAACACCATGGAGTTCATCGATCACAGACAGAAACTCTTCATTTAACACAATGTCCTTTTTTGCTGCTTCAACACAGCTCAATCAACACTGTCCGTAACACACACACTAGGCTACAAAATACAAACAAACAAAAACACTTGCACGGTGGCATGAAAAAACAAAACTTGCACTGAGGCATAAATACACAACTTACGTGGCGTGGACAAAAACGAACAGCATAGCAAGGCATGAAGCAGATGTATACGGGATATGTAGGTATGTTGGTAGGTAAAGTTGCCAGACTGACTATCAGGCAAATGTGGCTTGAATACTAGCAGTGATAATTAACCAGCAGGTGTGCGAACTGAGGTCCGGGGCGTGACTTGGAGACAAGGGGGAAACTAACGAGTTCCTATGGAAATAAAAACGAACCAGGAAGTGCAAAACAGGAAACAAGTGTCCAAAAAACAAAACATAACATGACCTAAATAAAACATGATTTCCTGGGCGTGACAGCTACAGGCAGCTGCAATGCACCGCTTTCCACCAACAGCATTCTTCTTTATAGTCTCCATTATTAATTGAAAAAAAGGCAAAAGATTCAGCAACACAGATGTCCAAAATACTGTGTAATTATGCGATTAAAGCAGACGACTTTTAGCCGTGAGTGGTGCTGGGCTAAAATGTCCGCTTCAACCAATAACGTCACAAGCACGCGTCAACATAAGCGTCATCATTCCGCGACGTTTTCAACATGATACCTCGCGGAAAAAATTTAAAATTGCAATTTAGTAAACTAAACCGGCTGTATTGGCATGTGTTGCAATGTTAAGATTTCATTGGGGCGGTATAGCTCAGTTGGTAGAGTGGCCGTGTCAGCAACTTGAGGGTTGCAGGTTCGATTCCCGCTTCCGCCATCCTAGTCACTGCCGTTGTGTCCTTGGGCAAGACACTAATATAATTCACTTCACTTCATATACTGCGATGGGGTGACTTGTCCAGGGTGTACCACGCCTTCCGCCCGGTTGTAGCTGAGATAGGCACCAGCGCCCCCCGCGACCCCAAAGGGAATAAGCGGTAGAAAATGGATGGATGGATGGCATTGATATATAAACTATCAGACTGCATGGTCGGCAGTAGTTGGTTTCAGTATGTCTTTAAATAGCTGCAACAAAGCAGTAAAAAATGGATGGATGGACGGATGGATAACATACACACATAACAAACAGCATAATAACAACATGTCACAACATAGCTGTAAACCGGGCTTCACCCAAGGAAGGCACACATGACATACACAAAGTTTTAAAATAAAATCATGTGATTTAAATTATATACTGTTGCTCTTTCATTCTGGAATTCTAGAGTGTTTGATTATGACATCACTCTAAACTTATAGAATATCAAGTTAACAAACTTGAACAGGAATCCTGGCGGATCTATCTTTCCTTATCCCTACACTAAACTGGGGTAATGCATAGAGAGCTCCGGGCTTCAGTACAAGCACCATAACTCCTGTTCCGTCTTATATCAAATCTAGCAAGCAAAATAAACACAAAATAAATGGTCATATTTTGCTCAATGCATTATGAAACAATTCAAACAAATAACTGAATATATTATATAATTCAACTTGGAAAGATTAAACATTCTTTCACTCAGCACCAAATAACTGCTGGTAGGCCTATAGACAACCATAAATGCTAACTGAATCAAAGTGCACAACTAAAAATGCTTTCTGCATCAAATACGTATGACGTAGACAATTGCCGTTGTGTATATTCCATCAAAATAAGGGTTAGGGTTAGTTATATATATATTTTTTAAAGACAATGTTTTTCCTTTAGCTAAACTCCGAAGTCCAGGCAGCAGCCATAAGATAACTTTTGTGTAAAATAACAGAAGTGTTAAGTACATAACAACAAAAAGTGCTTATTCGCGTGTTCGGGGGTGGGGGCGGGGGGGGGGGGGGGGGGGGGGGGGTTGGTAGGGGCGGAGGCGTGGTTGGGGGCGTGGTTAACAGAGGTGGCGTTTAATTCACCAACTCGAGTATTTCATATATATTATATATATATTTATATGTATATATATACAGTATATGTATAAAATACTTGACTTTCAGTGAATTCTAGCTACATATATTTATTTTATTATGTATATATATATATATTTACAGTATATATATATATATATATATATATATATGTATATATATATATATATATATATATATATATATATATATAAATAAAAGAAATAGTTGAATTTCCGACGGCACCTATCAAATACACAGTAATAAAACACAATTGTTCTACTAACTGTACTGTGCTTGCTGGTTACTAAAAAAACAACAACAACACTTATCTTTCACTATTTGAGTAACCTTTGTTCTGCCATTTGCGTAAATCCTTCACGGATTTGTTGTAGACATCCGCAAATGAGAACGGGAGGTGGTTTCCAGCTATCACCATAGCCATTTTTGTCTCAGCATAATATACACCATCGGGTCTCCATTTTGCGAGGTGGGCCATAATACTGGGTTGTGAACGATGCTGCGCTGCGGACGCTTTGTGCTTCCCTGACTGTTCGTTCATGGCTGAGTATATCCGTTCGGCCGCCGTGTTCAATGGAGAAGTATGTTCTACAAAATTTAGAGGCAACATACCCCTTCCCCTATGAACTCTCCTGGATAAACTGAAATTCTTGTTGCCAATCGTTCTGGAACTTGCAAGCGTATTTCTTCATTTTGCTTGTCGACGGTGTAATATATTGGGTTGGAGTCAATAACCAGGCGACGTGATTAAGTTACGTCTCTTTACTGTGGGCTTCAGAACAGACTCCCTAATGCATGTTCCTTGACTGCACTTAAATGTAGAATATATTTACATTCTATTCTATGTACAGTAGATGGCAGTATTGTCCTGTTTAAGAGGGTCACAACATCGGGTTGGTCTGCATGGAGCTGGAGGGGGCACTCCGCCTGAATTTCGGGAGATTTCAGGAGAAAATTTGTCCCGAGAAGTTTTCGGGAGAGGCGTTAAATTTCGGGAGTCTCCCGGAAAATCAGGAAGGGTTGGCAAGTATCGAGACAGTCCCAGACTTCCCAGACTGAAGAGTCTCTCAAAGGGTGCAATGGATGGGGTACCTGCATTTTGCTTCAGACAAATTCCCTAAATTGCGGGAAATTGTTTGAGAATCTCCATGCCTGTTTCGGCTGTTTTCAAGTAAGCCATTACCTCAGTTTTCACAGTGGCAAAGCTTTCATCGTCATCCTCAAAGGAAAATAAGTCGAGCTCTTTGTCTTTCAAGGAGCCTGAGTCTGGTGGAGTTTTAGGAGACACAAGATTCCTTGCTGGTTGCTGCTCAGGGACAAACCTGTGACACTCTGCTAAAAGGAGTCCCTCTCTCTTCCTATGACCTCTCACCCAACGCAACATGAACTTGGGAAGTGTGACGGCTGCCAGCATTGCATTGTGGCTTTCCAAGAAGGTCCTTTGATAGTCTGGAAACATACACACAGTGACACAGACATAAGTCTGACATAAGTGAGACAGCCTTTTGTTTATCTATTTTTTTAATTTGCATTTATGTCCATGAAAGCAGCACACCACCAGGCAATTTTGAACTATTGTTATGAAACTGTATTTAGCCAAACAAGTATTGTTATCTATTTATGCTGCACCCTGCAGTACAGTTTATCAATATGCTCATGACATATGTTGTCCCTTAAAGGCCTACTGAAATGAGATTTTCTTATTTAAACGGGGATAGCAGGTCCATTCTATGTGTCATACTTGATCATTTCGCAATATTGCCATATTTATGCTGAAAGGATTTAGTAGAGAACATCCACAATAAGTTCGCAACTTTTGGTGCTAACAGAAAAGCCCTATGTTTACCGGAAGTCGCAGATGATGACGTCACATGTTGATGGCTCCTCACATATTCACATTGTTTTTAATGGCAGCCTCCAACAAAAACAGCTATTCGGACTGAGAAAACGACAATTTCCCCATTAATTTGAGTGAGGATGAAAGATTCGTGTTTGAGGATATTGATAGCGACGGACTAGAAAAAAAAAAAAACGCGATTGCATTAGGATGGATTCAGATGTTTTTAGACACATTTACTAGGATAATTATAGGAAATCCCTTATCTTTCTATTGTGTTGCTATTGTTTTAGTGAGTTTAACAGTACCTGATAGTCGGAGGTGTGTGTCCACGGGTGTCTTGACGCGCAGTGTCTCAGGGAAGTCAACGGCAGATGTATGGGCGGCACAAGCTCAGCTGATCTCCAGTAAGAAGCAACTTTTTAACCACAATTTTTTCACCGAAACCTGCTGGTGGACATTCGGTCGGGATCATGTTCGCTGTGATCCATAGTAAAGTTTCACCTCCGGGAATTTTAAACGAGGAATCACAGTGTGTTTGTGTGGCTAAAGACTAAAGCTTCCCAACTCCATCTTTGTACTTTGACTTCTCCAATATTAATTGAACAAATTGCAAAAGATTCAGCAACACAGATCTCCAAAATACTGTGTAATTATGCGGTTAAAGCAGACAACTTTTAGCTGTGTGTGTGCGCAGCGCTCATATTCCTAACAGCCCATGACGTCACGCGTATACATCATCATCACGCGACGTTTTCAAGAAGAAACTCCCAGGAAATTTAAAATTGCAATTAGTAAACTAAACCGGCCGTATTGGCATGGGTTGCAATGTTAATATTTCATCATTGATATATAAACTATCAGACTGTGTGGTAGGTAGTAGTGGGTTTTAGTAGGCCTTTAATGCAATGAAAATAACTTTTTTTCAAATGTCAACCATTTTCTTTGTCTATTTATTATATTAGTGCTCTCCCTCAGCTAACAATATTAATGACATCTACTCTGTAGTTAAAATAATGAGTGGTGTCCACTACTGTACAATGAAAAGGGAAAACCAGTTAATTACAAAAGTATTGATGAATATTTCTTACCTTTACTGTGGCTTCAGGTAGGCCATTTGCCGCAGTCAGACTGTCTTTCACCTCCAGGGTCTTTGACAGTAATGTTTCTAGAGTGGGCAAGAGGGTGCTAAAGTAACAGTTCTCCTCTCCTTGGAGGATGTTTAGAGCAACTGTAAGTGGCTTCATTATGGCAGAATAGTCCTTCAGAAAATGAAGTTCCCTGTCACTGATATATTTGAGCTGTAATCGATCAGATATGTCACTCAAGTCAGTCATAGGTATTTCAACAGTTCTGGCCACAGCATCGTAAAATGAATTCCATCTTGTAGTGCATGGAACAAGAAGTTTTTTATTAGATACTTCGCTCACTTCCTCTGCAGCTAATGTGGACCTGCTTGTCTTATTCCACGGTGCTGTGCATTTAGCCATAGACTTTCTGTGCAATACTTTAGTTCCAGGATTTGAAAGGAGCCACTTGTCTACATCAGTTGTTCTCAACTTTTTTTTCCAGTGGTGTACCCCCTGTGAACATTTTTTTAATTCAATTACCCCCTAATCAGAGCAAAGCATTTTTGCTTGAAAAAAAGAGATCAGTTCCTGATTTATTAAATTGTATAACAGTGCAAAATATTGCTCATTTGTAGTGGTCTTTCTTAAAGTATTTGGAAAAAAGATATTAAAAAAAACTAAAAACATTTTTCGAAAAATAAAAAAGTGATTCATTTATGAATAAAGATTTCTACACATAGAAGTAATCATCAACTTAAAGTGCCCTCTTCGGGGATTGTAATAGAGATCCATCTGAAATTCTAAACATTTCTTCACAAAAAAAGAAATCTTCAATATTTATGGAACATGTCCACAAAAAAACTAGTTGTCAACACATTGCATCCCGAGGCGTTCACCAGGCCAGCCGGGAGACAGTCTACCCAACGTGTCCTGGGTCTTCCCCGTGGCCTCCTACCGGTTGGACGTGCCCTAAACACCTCACTAGGGAGGCGGTCGGGTGGCATCCTGACCAGATGCCCGAACCAACTCATCTGACTCCTCTCGATGTGGAGGAGCAGCGGCCTTACTTTGAGCTCCTCCCTGATGGCAGAGCTTCTCACCCTATCTCTAAGGGAGAGCCCCGCCACAGGCGGAGGAAGCTCATTTCGGCCGCTTGTACCAGTGATCTTATCCTTTCAGTCATGACCCAAAGTTCATGACCATAGGTGAGGATGGGAACGTAGATCGACCGGTAAATTGAGAGTTTTGCCTTGCGGCTCAGCACCTTCTTCACCACAACGGATCGGTACAACGTCCGCATTACTGAAGACGCCGCACCGATCCGCCTGTCAATCTCACGATCCACTCTTCCCCCACTCGTGAACAAGATTCCTAGGTATTTGAACTCCTCAACTTGGGGCAGGGTGTCCTGCCCAACCCGGAGATGGCCTTCCACCCTTTTCTTGGCGAGAACCATGGACTCGGACTTGGAGGTGCTGATTCTCATTCCGGTCGCTTCACACTCGGCTGCGAACCGATCCAGTGAGAGCTGAAGATTCCGGTCAGATGAAGCCATCAGGACCACATCATCTGCAAAAAGCAGAGACCTAATCCCGCGGCCACCAAACCGGAACCCCTCTACGCCTTGACTGCGCCTAGAAATTCTGTCCATAAAAGTTATGAACAGAATCGGTGACAAAGAACAGCCTTGGCGGAGTCCAACCCTCACTGGAAATGTGTCCTACTTAGTGCCGGCAATGCGGCCCAAGCTCTGACACTGATCGTACAGGGAGCGGACCGCCACAATAAGACAGTCCGATACCCCATACTCTCTGGCACTTCCCAGATGACTTCCCGAGGGACACAGTCGAATGCCTACTCCAAGTCCACAAAGAACATGTAGACTGGTTGGGCAAACTCCCATGCACCCTCAAGAACCCTGCCGAGAGTATAAAGCTGGTCCACAGTTCCACGACCAGGACGAATACCACACTGTTCCTCCTGATTCCGAGGTTCGACTATCCGGCGTAGCCTCCTCTCCAGTACACCTGAATAAACCTTACCGTAAAGGCTGAGGAGTGTGATCCCACGATAGTTGGAACACACCCTCCGGTCCCGCTTCTTAAAGAGAGGAACCACCACCCCGGTCTGACAATGCAGAAGTACCGCCCCCGATGTCCACGTGATGCTGCAGAGTCTTGTCAACCAAGACAGCACCACAGCATCCAGAGCCTCAAGGAACTCCGGGCGGATCACATCCACCCCTGGGGCCTTGCCACAGATGAACTTTTTAACTACCTCGGCAAATAGGAGAGCCCACCACAGATTCCCCAGGCACTGCTTCCTCATAGGAAGACGTGTTGGCGGGATTGAGGAGGTCTTTGAAGTATTCCTTCCACCTATCCATATCATCCGCAGTTGAGGTCAGCAGAACACCATCCGCACCATACACGGTGTTGACAGCGTACTGCTTCCCCTTCCTGAGGCGGAAAAACGGTGGTCCAGAATCGCTTCGAAGCCGTGCGGAAGTCGTTTTCCATGGCTTCCCCGAACTCCTCCCATGTCCGAGTTTTTGCCTCCGCGACCGCTGAAGCTGCACACCGCTTGGCCTGTCGGTACTTGTCCACTGCCTCTGGAGTCCTATGAGCCAAAAGAACCCGATAGCACTTCTTCTTCAGCTTGACGGCATCCCTCACCGCTGGTGTCCACCAACGGGTTCTAGGATATCCGCCCTGACACGCACCAACTACCCTCCAGCCACAGCTCCAATCAGCCGCCTCGACAATAGAGGTGCGGAACATGGTCCACTTGGACTCAATGTCCAGCACCTCCCTCGTGAAATGTCTAAACTTGCCTTTCAAATGTACTGTCAATAATAACATTTTTACCCCAGTATCACATTGAAAGTCAATCTACTCCATCTGAATGTGGTCTGGAACAGATTCAGGGCTAACATTGAAGGGTTGAGAAAATAGTTCAATATCACCGACTCTGCTTCTAAAATCCATAAAGCGCGTATCCAACTCCCGTTTTAGGTTGGTGATAAGTCCTGCCTATGCATGCACCCTCTCCTCTATTAAGTTCACTGTTCTCATACTGGGGAAGTGAGCCACGTTTCTTGTGAAAAAGTAAACAACTGCCTATGTTTTGTCCACAATAACCAGTAAAATTGCTATAAACTCAAATTTACAACAGCATGGTCAGCCAGGACACACATCTACGCTAATGTCTTCAGCATCGCGGAGAAGACATAAATACACTGGAACCGACTTGAACCTAAGTAACGAGAGTTTTCCATCACATAACCATACTTGCCTACCTTGAGACCTCCGAATTCGGGAGATTGGATGGTCGGGCCGGGGCGGGGCTAAGGGGAGGCGGAGTATATTTATAGCTAGAACTCACTGAAATTCGAGTATTTCTTAGATATATATAATAAAAGAAATATTTGAATTTCAGTGTTCATTTATTTAAACATATACACACACATAACACTCCTCTACTCATTGTTGTGTTTGAAGTACTATGCTTTGCAGCCAGTAGCACAGCCTTTGAAGGAGCAGAGGTATGGGCAGAATCTGTGAAATTGAATTTGCAGGAAAGGAATGAGTTTAGGGTTGATTTGTCGATCCTCGTTCTATTCTCTGTCACTATCTTTCTAACCATGCTGAACACCTTCTCTGATCATGCATTGTTGCGTGGCACTCACAAAAATGGTTTCATCAAAGGCACCAGAGTCTGGAATCGTCCATCTCTTCCTGCAAGCGTACTTCTTCTTCCTACCCATCGTTGCCATGACTGTCTCTTCTTCAATCTTCTGCTTTGTCTGTTATGTTTTTGGACATTACAACTTGCCATAGTTTTGAAGCAATGCAAGATGGGAAACCGGATGTTGTGTGGCAGTGTATTAACGTGCCGGCTGGAATAAACACACACTGAGAAATAGCTTTGTGCCTGCCTACTTTATGGGTTAGAGATGAACCTATGGATAACGGAGACGTATATAATAGTCTCCTTCTTGTTGTGTGTGCAGTTGCGCACTGAGCTCCAAAAGTCGTAGATGTTATAACGTGACGGGCCGGCACGCTTTTTATAAAGAGGAAAAGCGGACGTGACGACAGGCTGTCCTCACTCAGGTCCGGCTAGAAATCGGGAGAAATTCGGGAGTTTTTGGGAGAGACACTGAAATTCTGGAGTCTCCTGGAAAATTTGGGAGGGTTGGCAAGTATGCACATAATGGTAACCCCTTTTGTGTGATTTATAGAGTTGTCTGTTCAGTGTTGTATATAATCTTGATATTTTGATTTACCTGCAGACAGATGTCCAGAGAGGAGCCCAAACTTTCACATCGTCAAACCTGTCTGTCATAATCTGTTCCTTGCATTGCAGCTGAATATTCAGTGCATTGAGCAGGATCATGATATCCACCATGAAAGCCATGGCACAAACCCATCTGTCATCTGTAGAGACTTGGATCTTACTGGCCTTGGTTGTCAGAAACTCTTTGATGACATAGCGCAGCTCAAGGAATCTTTTGAGCGCTTTCCCTCTGCTGAGCCAGCAAACTTCTTCGTGGTACAGCACATCGATGTATTGCGCATCAAGTTCTTCCAAAGGGCTCTGAACTGGCGATGTGAAAGAGCCTTTGATCATATGCAGTTTATGATTTTAACAGCATCGCACACCACGTCTCAAAGCCCAATTAATTTGGCACACAGTTGTTCTTGGTGCAGAATACAGTGGTATTGTGGCAGCTTTCCTCCACACTAGGAAACTCTTTGAGCAACCAGCGTGGCAAGTCCATTTTTTTGGTAATCATCACAGGATCATCGTCTGTCGTTGCCCCGGCCATTTTCTTCCGGCTCAAATTGTACCTCTCCGTCCGACTGCTGCAAACATGTCCTCGGAGTGTCTCTACTCCAGCGAGCTCGTGAGTTTGCCATGCTGTCACTTACTCCTCGAATAAAAACTAAAAGTTGCGCTAAATCTGAAATGTCCTTACTCTCATCAGATACCAGTGAAAAGGCAGTAAATCTGGGCGTTTTGGTTTTAAAATGTTCCTTTAATGTCCAAACTCGTGTCTTCAATACGAGTTACTGTGTTGCGGGAGAGGCTGAATTCGGAGAAGACATGTACCTGATATGGGCACATTAATGTGGCCTCTGTGGTCAAACACTCTTTAACAATATCCCCTGTTGCAAAAATATCTTTCAGTCTTGGCAATTAAAGCTGAAATGTCATAGCTGCATGGCCCGTGTTGCGCTATAGAAGAGGACCGTCCTAAGGCAATTTGCTGCGAACAAAGTTTAGCTACCAACTCCTTGGTACTTTAAGAACGACGCGTGGTTTGTCTTGTAGTGGCGACGTACATTGTACTCCTTTGGTACAGCCACGGACTGATTACAGATGAGACAGACTGCTTTAGTATTAATATCTGTAAACAAATATTTTTTATTACCATGCTGGTTTAAATTGCATTTTGTCTGTATGCCATTTCCTGTCATAATCCATGTTGATCTCCTTAAACCCGCAAACCTACTAACGCTGCAGGTGCAAAGGCTCATGGGTCATCTTCTCAAATCAATAAGTTTGATACAACGTAACACATTTTGGACTGTAATGTAAAAATATTGAATAGAAGTATGGACACAATGTGTTATAATTGTTTTAATTAACTTTTTAGGACTAATTTATCAAGTTTATTTGAACAGCAGCACCTGAGTAAGGTGTATTGCTTCTAACCACATCATATAAACTAGGGGAGACCAGCTATATATAAGCTACCAGCAGTTTATCGTTCTGCCCACAATGATTTTAACTGTATTATTTATACATTATATTACGTTTCGTCGCTCTTGCTTTAGAGAGTCACCCATCCCCGCTTTGGCCAAATAGCTCACTTTGGGCATCCCTGCTCTAGACCAAACCAAGGCACCGTGCCTTGACTCAGGGGCTACATTGACATACACACACATTTTAGCTGTAAAAATGTGGTGTACACAGGATATATTTAGCGCTGTAGACATGTGTTTGCCAATTTTCATGCATTGCTTCCCCTTTGGTTAAGTAGCTTCTTCACCAGTTCAAGAGCAACCCTCTGATGCAATAGCCTTCTAATTTGTTATTTAAGGTACTATGTTTAATTGGGTCAAATGCTTTAGTTACATCCATGCAAAACTGCAGCTACACACTGTTTAACATGTATGGCTTTCGTAATATCTTCCGTTATTTCAATTAATGCCATTGATCAGCTTTGTATCAGTACTAGTTCTCCTTGAGTGTTCCACTTTTATGTATGAATGTGTCTAGTCTGTTGTTGAAAACATAATTTTTCAATGATTTTAGAGAATTTTGGAAGTAAAGAAACAGGTCTATAGTTTGTAAACTGGTATTTGTCTCTAGTCTTAGCGATCGATACAACTTTAGCTATTTTCATTTTTGGGGGGAATTTTCCTGTTTGAAATGAAAGGTTACTGAAAGAGATATTAACGGCCGATAAATGCTGTAAAATGTAATATCGGAAATTATCGGTATCGGTTTCAAGAAGTAAAATTTATGACTTTTTAAAACGTTGCTGTTCTGAGTGGTACACGGACATAGGAAGAAGTACAGAGCAGTTGGTCTTCCAGTCATACTTGCCAATCCTCCTGATTTTTTCTGGAGACTCCGAATTTCAGTGCCCCTCCCGAAAATCTCCCAGGGAAACCATTCTCCCGAATTTCTCCCAATTTCCACCCAGACAACAAAATTGGGGGCGTGCCTTAAAGGCACTGCCTTAGTGTGCCGGCCCGGTCACATAACATCTACAGCTTTTCACACACACAAGTGAATGCAAGCATACTTGGTCAACAGCCATACAGGTCACACTGAGGGTGGCCGTATAATCAACTTTAATACCGTTACAAATATGCGCCACACTGTGAACCCACACCAAACAAGAATGACAAACACATTTCGGGAGTACATCCGCACCGTAACACAACATAAACACAACAGAACAAATATACATACATATACACCCCCCGCTACCCCCTCCACCTCAAACCCAGCACCTTAACCCCGCCCACCTCAACCTACTCATGCTCTCTCAGAGAGAGTATATTCCAAATTCCAAGGTGCTGTTTTGAGGCATGTTAAAAAAAAATAATGCACTTTGTGACTTCAAAAATAAATATGGCAGTGCCATGTTGGCATTTTTTTCCATAACTTGAGTTGATTTATTTTTGAAAACCACGTTACATTGTTCAATGCATCCAGCGGGGCATCACAACAAAATTAGGCATAATAATGTGTTAATTCCACGACTGTATATATCGGTATCGGTTGATATCGGAATCGGTAATTAAGAGTTGGACAATATCGGATATCGGCAAAATAGCCATTATCAGACATCTCTAGTTGCTGATATACGGTAAAGGTTCTGAGATCTCTTCATTGACCTTTTTATTGTTATAATATCAAATCCATTACAATCATTTGAGGTCTTGGATTTACATTTTCTCACAATTTTAACTACTTCCTCTTGTTTTATGACATGAGTTGCGATTTACTACTATGGTAATGTTCAAATCCTCAACTGACTTGGTATTTGAAATCATTTGTCCAGATTTGGTCCAATATTTACAATGTAGATGTTGGTGCTTTTGACGACTCCATTTACATTGTCGTTACTCATGTTTCTGTCAAAGAAAAAGGCAAGGCGATGCAAGGCAAGACACGTGTAGTTATAGAGCACAATTCGTACTCAAGGCAATTTAAAGTTCTTTATAGAAAATTTAAAAAAGGCAAAAATTTAAAAAATATGAAAATCATAACTCAAATTAAAATCAGAAAAATCAAATTGACATGAAAGCAGTCATAATTAATTAAAAGTAAAATCAATCAAATACTGTAAATACAATACTTTTAGTTGTCATATGCAAAATTAAGTATTTTCAGGATGGTTTTGAACACTGCCAACATTGAGGCCCGTTTTACATCTTTCAGGAAGACAATTCCAGATTTGAGGAGCATAGAAATTAAACGCAGTTTCACCATGTTTGGTCTTTCCTGACTTAAGTCAGCAGCAGGAGACCACTCAGGGATTCTCAGAGCTTGAGATGGTTCATATGTGTTCATATAGGCACAAAACCATGAAAATACTTGTACACAAAGAGAGTTGTTTTGAAGTATATTCTCGGAGCTACAGGTAGCCAGTCTAGTGTCCTATGCACTGGACTAATATGGTCATATTTCCTGGTTCTAGTCAGGACTCGAGCAGCAGCATTATTGATGTACTGCAGCTGCTTTACAGCTCGTTTTGAGAGCCCAGTGAGAGGACCATTATAGTAGTCTAACCTCCTGGAGACAGATGCATGGATTAGTCTATTAAGTCTGATTTAGACATTATTCCTCTGATTGTGGCATTGTTTTTCAGGTGGTAAAAAAGCGGCTGATGTTATTGACTTATTGTAGCTGTTAAAGTTTAAGTCTAAGTCCATTATTACCCCTTGATTTCTTACTTGATGATTAGTTTTCAGGGAAAGGGTGTCAAAGTGACTAATAATAGTTGCTCTTTGCTTTGGGCCAAAAACAATGATTTCAGTTTGTCTGAAGAAAATTGTTTCGCACCACACATTGATCTGTTCGGTGCAGCGACAAAGTGAATCAACAGGCCGACGTTCACCTGCCATCAGTGACACGTAGATCTGAGTGTCATCGGCATAGTTGTGGTTGGACACATTTAGACTATGTGTTAACTGACCTAGTGACAGGATGTAAAAGTTGGACTACAAGAGTCAAGTATTGAGCCCTGCGGAACCCCTACAAGTCATTGCCATTTGGTCAGAGACACAGTTGCCAATTTCAATAAAGCATGTCCTGTGTTTGAGATAGGACTTGAACCAGTTAAGAAGCAGAACCGGATATTTCCACGCAGCTTTCTAACCTCTGTAATCAGATAGTATGGTCAACTGTGTCCAAGGCAGCACTCAGGTTCAGCAGAACCAAGACTGAGACTTTTCCTGCATTTTTGTTTAGGTAGAGATCATTTGTCACCTTGTTCAGAGCCGTTACAATCCTGTGGTGGGGCCTAAAGTCTGACTGAAAAGTATCAAACACATTGTTAGGCAAGAGAAAGTCACTAAGCTGTTGGTTCCAAGGACTTTTTCCAAAAATGTCAGGTTTGATATGGGCCGATAGTTGTTCAGTGTTGTGGCATGAAGACTACTCTTCTTTAAGAGGGGCTTAAAAGCCTACTAAAATGAGATTTTTTTATTTAAACGGGGATAGCAGGTCCATTCTATGTGTCATACTTGATCATTTCGCGATATTGCCATATTTTTGCTGAAAAGATTTAGTAGAGAACATAGACAATAAAGTTTGCAACTTTTGGTCGCTAATAAAAAAGCCTTGCCTGTACCGGAAGTCGCAGACGATGACGTCACCTGTGTGAGGGCTCCTCACATCCTCACATTGTATATAATGGGAGCCTCTAACAAAAAGAGCTATTCGGACCGAGAAAATGACAATACCCCCCATTAATTTGAGCGAGGATGAAAGATTTGTGGCTGAGGATATTGATAGCGAAGGACTAGAAAAAAATAAAATAAATAAAGTTAAAAAAAAAAGGTGATTGCATTGTGAGCGATTCAGATGTTTTTAGACACATTTACTAGGATAATTCTGGAAGATCCCTTATCTGCTTATAGTTTTAATAGTGTTTTAGTGAGATTTTAAAGATTGTAAAGACATACCTCGAGCTCGGATGGCTGCGGTGAACACGCAATGTCTCAGAGAGAAGCCGAGGAGCCAAGCTCACAGCTGCCTTTTTTGACATGACAGCTGCTGCAGGACGACGAATAATCCATTGATTTCTCCGGTAAAATATATATCACAATTTCCCCATCCAAAAACATGCTGGTTGACGTAGAGAAAACATGTTCGCTTGACCGCTCCCCTTCACAACAAACAAAGAAACACTGGCTGTGTCTCGGTGCTAATGACAGCTGCAATCCACCGCTTTCCACCAACAGCATTCTTCATTATAGTCTCCATTATTAAATGAACAAATTGCAAAAGATTCAGCAACACAGATGTCCAAAATACTGTGTAATTACGCCATGAACAGAGACGACTTTTAGACGTGTTTGGTGCAGTGCTAATATTTCCTTACAGTCCATAACGTCACGCGTACGCGTCATCATTCCGCAACGTTTTCAACAAGAAACTTGCGGAAAATTTAAAATTGCAATTTAGTAAACTAAAAAGGCCGTATTGGCATGTGTTGCACTGTTAATATTTCATCATTGATATATAAACTATCACACTACGTGGTTTGTAGTAGTGGGTTTCAGTAGGCCTTTAATGACAGCAGTTTTTAAGGCCTTTGGAAATGTTCCTGTCTGAGGTGAGATTTTAACTTGATGGAGAAATTGTGGTAACAAATCTGCTCAGCACAGATTTTAAAAAACTTGTAGATAACTCATCAAGGCAGCATGTTGATGGACTCAGATTGTGGATGATTTCTTTAACTGTTCAGTCAGTGACAGGAGTGAAATGTGATCGCTCTAGTTGTCTAGCTGGCTGCAGAGTAGCTATTTATTTTCCAGGAATTATTGCATTTTTAATGCCTTGTCCACATGACTGCGTGGGTTCCCTCTGGGTACTCCGGCTTCCTCCCACCGCCAAAAACATGCACCTGGGGATAGGTTGATTGGCAACACTAAATTGGCCCTAGTGTGTGATTGTGAGTGTGAATGTTGTCTGTCTATCTGTGTTGGCCCTGCGATGAGGTGGCGATTTGTCCAGGGTGTACTCCGCCTTCCGCCTGAATGCAGCTGAGATAGGCTCCAGCGACCCCTCGCAACCCCGAACGGTACAAGCGGTAGAAAATGGATGGATGGATGGAACTTTAGCATGTTACCATTCTGTTCATGTCCATTTTAGATATGGCGCCGCCAAGCAGAAGTTTATCTTTAACCTTGGCACTTGGCACATTTGATTGTCTGTCTGACGCTTTGTGCTAACTTCTTTCTGATTGTGATATTCGGTCACGATTGGCTTTGACAGTGGCAAAAATCTGTTAACTTTATTCCAAGTGATATTACATGTCCTCCATAGACACCATGGTACGCTCTTTATTTACTTTGCACAAGTACAACAAAATTTATTTTTCTACGCAATTCTGTACAGGGAACAGAACAGGAACTGTGATGGGTCACCACTTACCGTGCCCTGTAAAAGGTGAAAAAAGGTAGACGCTGGGGGAGGATGAGTAAAAAACATTCTGACTTGGTTTTGGTTTAGCACTAAGTCCGTTGCAAGTGTCTTCATACAGTCTTGGAAAATATACTGTATTATTTAGCTTCAGGCTGTGCATAAAATGATTTTCACCCTTTGATCTGGAGGAAAATGATGACATCTTACCACTAGACTCCACTGGTAGTGTCTCATGAAGTCCTTTTTCGCCTTCCAGGGGGAAAAAAATCCTTGCTTTTACCGCACAAATTCCATATTGGTATATCCAACAGCTTCACAGGGAGACCCTGTTTTGGTTACACATTCATATTGTTAATATGTTGTGGCTTGGATTGATAGCAAAATGCATACATATTTTAAAAAAATCATAAACATTATTCAGAGTCTTGTTTCACTTTGAATAAGAGAAAGGAAATGATATCCAAGACCTATAGAATGATTTAAAAGCGAATAAAGCAGCAAGCCAGCATGAACCTACATATTTTTCTTGTTACAAGCATTTTTTTCCCCACTTTTCAGCTCCTTTGATTGTTCTTCTTTTGATTTTTACTAAGTATATTCCATGGACAATGTTAAAGTTCAAGTACCCATGATTGTCACACACACACTTGGTGTGCCATAATTATTCACTGCATTTGACCCATCACCCTTGATCACCACCTCAGAGGTGAGGGGAGCAGAGAGCAACAGCGGTGGCCGCGCCCGGGAATCATTTTTGGCGATTTAACCTCCAATCCCAACCCTGGATGCTGAGTGTAAGGCAGGAAAGTAATGGGTCCCATTTTTATAGTCTTTGGTATGACTAGGCCGGGGATTGAACTCACGACATACAGATCTCAGGACTCACACTCTAACCACAAGGCCTTTGTCATAAAGCATCATGAAATTATTAAATACATTATCACATACACCATATACATTATTTTTACTGTACACATTGTCCGGATGTTGTTCTCTCAGGTCATTTTTAGAATCATTCATGCTTTGTTCTGTGCGCAAGCTTTGAGATGGTCAGGTTTGTCACTGACAGTTTAGTTATGTTTTGTTTTTTGGCCTACGCGACCTGCAGCTGGCCTGACGCACTGGCGGCCAGTAGGCACCAGGGTGCGGACCTCTCGTCGGCCACAGATGTGGTCGTTCCATGGGTGACCGCCTCGCTAAGTGTGGCGGCGTTCAACTCGCCGTCGCCACCTGACTCTTCCCTGCTGGTTGTGGGAACACTTGGCCTGGCGGCCCAACGCCTTGTCCTCCCTCCATCCTCCCGTGACTATGGACTGTTTTTTGGGGGGGGTTTTCTAGAACGTCTGGTATCCGTTATTGAAAGGGGGCCCACTGTCAGGTTTGTCACTAACAGTTTAGTTATGTTTTGATTTTCCTCTATTTGTTTTTAATTCCTGTCAGCGCTCTTATTTTGGTTCAATTTCCTGCTTGTCTCCCTGAGCACTGTTTCCCCTTAGCTGAGGCTGATTGGCACCTGGCCACACCTGGTGTCAATCAGCCAGATCCTATTTAGACCTTCTTTGCCCTCCAGTCAGTGCTGGAGTATTGTCATTGTAGCTGTAAACTACAATCTGTAAACTGTAACCGGTATCATGTAGCTGTTTGCAGCTTACTATGTTTTTGTTCCTTGTTTCCTGTTTGCTAAATCCTGTTCCCTTTTGCCTGTTCCTGATTCCTGGTTTGTGTTTTTTCTTGATTTTTCCCGGGGCCCAGGCTTAGAAACCCCCCACGCCGTTCTTTACCTGTATCTCACCTTTTTTGAAAGGGGTGCCGGAAGTTGGCAGACCCGTCAGCGATCCTGTTATGTCTCCCTGTAGTGTTTGTCTGATCTTGAATTGGATTGTGCTGAAAATTTTAATTTCCCATCGGGGATTAATAAAGTATTTCTGATTCTGATTCTGATGTAGATATTGGTGCTTTTGACTACTCCATTTACATTGTCATTACTAATGTTTCTGTCAAAGAAATAGGCAAGTCAATGCAAGGCAAGACACATTTATTTTTAGAGCACGATTCTTACTCCAGGCAATTTAAAGTGGGCACTGAACTTCGGGAGTCTCCCGGGAAAATCAGGAGAGTTGGCAAGTATGAGTAAAAGCGGTGAATGTGGATTCACAGCGGCATCGCCGCTGTATAACACCGGCGGGCCAGCTCTAAAGTTAATTTGATATTGCCT
Source organism: Nerophis ophidion (assembly GCF_033978795.1). NCBI lineage: Eukaryota > Metazoa > Chordata > Actinopteri > Syngnathiformes > Syngnathidae > Nerophis > Nerophis ophidion. Next base: position 43,054,095 of record NC_084618.1, read on the forward strand.
CAAGGGCCAAATGAAATTACATGGTGGGCCAAATTTGGAACGCGGGCCAGAGTTTGACACCATAAGTTGTTCCAAAAAATGCTTCCTGTTGTTTTAATTTGCATACATTCTTGTGCTATTAGTCAAATTCCAGATTTGTATGGGCTTTGTTGCAAAAAGGTTTATAATTCCATATTGGATAGAGTGTGGCCGGTGTGCATCATGGTTGTGTGTGAAACTATATTAGTCCAGTTCTCAAACAAATCAAGATACCGTATTTCCTTGAATTTCCGCCGGGCATATAGTATGCGCCTGCCTTGAATTACTGTCGGGTCAAATTCGCTTCACAAAATAATTAGCGCATGCTTAGTATTACCGCCTGGTCAAACTCGTGACGTCACGAGTGACACTTCCCTTGTCGTCATTTTCAAAATGGAGGAGGCTGATTTCAATACCAGTAATTTGAAATCGCATAAAGGGAAGAAGATTAAGAGCTATTCAGTAGGATTTAAGGTCTAAGCTTACAACAGACTAAAAGTTTTACTGCATGCCTTTGGTAAGCGCCGGAGTGAGAAGAGGTTTTAAAATAATTAGCGCATGCTTACTTTTACCGCATGCCTTTGGTAAGTGCAGGAGTGAGAAGAGGTTTTAAATTAATTAGCGCCCTGGAGGCAATTCAAGGAAATACGCTATTTTCCAAATTAAATGTGTAAAATGTATTATTTCAAATCCTATATTCATTTAACCACCAAAACTTTTGTTTCCTCCTGGGAGCCAATTAGCTAAATGAATATTCTGCAGTTTGTTACCCAAGTGTTACAATTTGTTTCCCACTTTTTCGCTTTGTCAGCATTCTTTTCGGCTCGATTATCGTTTATGTATACATTTGACAAAGTCACAAACTTAAAGCGGCACACTGTAATTTGTGGTCACATGAAGTAATAACTATAATTTTTCATGTGCACATTTTTATGCAAGAGCTTTTACTTTGTATGACATTTGATGAACGCTCATGTTGGGAGTTGTATCTCTATTTTGCCACCAGAGAGCATTTCCGCCTGAGTGAGTTTGTGAAAAGGGAGGTAGTCCTTAACTGGCTCTCGCCAGGCCCGTATAGTTCACTGAGCTCCACACAAGGATCTGGGCTCAAAGGCATTGCAAACTCCTTCAAGATGGCAGAAAAATAATGAACCAATCAGGATCGTCAGGAGGGATTTCATAGATGTAACGTAGCGTCGAAGCGACTGTTTGCTTCAAACAACAATGGCGGCAAGCAGCCCTCTCCGTGTCCTGTGCAGACATTGATTCTGCTATTGCAACTGTTTTGAAGGCATTTATTGGTGGTAAGGATGTTATGGCTTTTCTCCCGACTGGGTTTGATTTCCAAGTGTCGCTCTCTTCAGCGTCACAGGTTGATTTGGATGTGAGTGGTTGAAATAGCACGTCATTCAAGATAACGGAAAAGTGGTTTATCTAATCACGTACAATGATTTTTTTACAAGGCTCCGCCTTCTGTACTACATCTCCTATTGAGAACTCCCAGATGCTTATGTGGAACACAGCAAACTACAACGATCTGGCGAGAGTCAGGTTAGGTAGTCTTCAGTTGTCTTCAGACTGCAGTAAGACAAGACAACAGATGCTACAATCTGCCTCATCATTTCTTTGTTCCTTACAGGTTAGGTAACATATCAAAACTATAAATCATTGATTTAATGTGTTTATTATAAATTACAAGCAGGTATTGGTGGAGAGTTTGATGAGCAATGTATTCAATTTGTGTACTTTTGAGGTCCCTAAACGTGACATAATCCCCGTTGCTACATGAGCTAGCTTAATTGCTATGTTGTCGGTTTAGCTCAGTGAATGTTGTGTAATGTGTTTAAAAAGCTCAAACTTTATTTATTTTTGCCTCTCTGTACATTATAAAAGTATGTTTTGTTTTAGAATGTGTTTTAATTATATGTTCAGGTGTTAAAATACTCGCCAACTGACATTGTGGTATTTCCTGTTCCATTGCATTGTACTTCATTAACAGTATTGCTAATACAGAAATGTAACTGTTAAAATAAAATCCATCCATCCATTTTCTACCGCTTGTCCCTTTTGGGGTCGTGGGGGGTCGCTGGAGCCTATCTCAGCAGCATTCGGGCGGTAGGCGGGGTCATACTTGCCAACCTTGAGACCTCCGATTTCGGGAGGTGGGGGTTGGGGGGCATGGTTGGGGGTGGGGAGGGGCGTGGTTGGGGGGCGGGTGTGGTTGGGGGCGTGGTTAAGAGGAGTTGAGTATATCTACATTCACCAAGTCAAGTATTTCCTATACATATATATATATATATATATATATATATATATATATATATGTCCTAATTAGATTATCCAGAGAATAGTGCTCGATACCGTGATAGAGCGCAATATATGTATGTGTGGGAAAAAAAATCACAAGACTACTTCATCTCTACAGAACTGTTCCATGAGGTGTTCCCTCAATCATCAGGAGATTTAAATGGAACCATTCACATACCACGGTTTATATAGGGCACATAACGGGTAGGTACAGGCAGGCGTAGGGGCGTGGTGATCAGAGGTGGGACCAAGTCATTGTTTTGCAAGTCACAAGTAAGTCTCAAGTCTTTGCCCTCAAGTCTCGAGTCAAGTCCCGAGTCAAGTCCAAAGTCAATACTGGGAAGTCTCAAGTAAAGTCCCAAGTCCTGCATTTTGAGTTTCGAGTCATTTCAAGTCTTTTTAACCACATACTAATATATTTACACAGATTGTGTATGCATTTAAAACGCTGTATGTATTTATTATTAAAAAAAAACAGTGCTTACACTGCATTTCATAATAGCACTATTAACCAGTTATTCTAAACATTTAACTAAAGTATAAACACATTTCAAAAAACAAGTGCAACTGTACTTATTTGCACAAAAGTGTTAACATTGTATTTCCATGGAATATTGCATTGTAACTAGTTCCACAGCCGTTTCTATCCTGTTCTTACCTTATCTCATTGATCTCATCTCACACTAAATATGTGTTTATGTGTGCGTACACATAAAAAACATAACAAATACATGAACATAACAATGAACAGTGCTGTATTTTTTAGATGTCAGGGCTCTATGGAATATGTACACATATTCTTAATATAGTATACATTTTTACTGACCTTTATTTGACTATGTTTGTCTTTTTGTAGGTGGCTAAAAAATGCGGTGCTGCTGACCGCCGTTTAACGTTACGTTACTGTTTGTGATACATTCACTAACGTAACGTTATGTGTAGGTACCTCATACAACCCTGCTTAAAAAAAAAATCACCTGACAAAAAGTATGAATAAGGTAGCGAACTGCAGTGGACACAACAGATTGCCGTGTTTGCAATGACGTTATAACCATAGACATTTTATAAGTGGACGCAGAATTGGCTGCTGTGACGCAAGCAACTTGGCCGCCATCTTGATTTGGTGATGAGGAGCCGGCAAGCAGCCTAAACTGACAGTTGACAGGTAGAAAACAAAGATGCTGGGCTGGTATTCAGCGTTTTCCTGCTCAAATGAGCGGACTGTTGAAAATAGGAATTGGGAGATTACTTTTCACAAGTAAGTTTTAACATTAACATACTATTGGTTGTATTTTGTGAAAAGAATATTACCACAGAGTTAAGCAGGAGCAAAGAACTACAATATTTGTATGTGAAAATCACAAAGAAATCTTCTGGGGGAGGATGACCCCCCCTACAGGTATGTGGTTTACAAACTTTCAGGCCCATCTAAAACAAAATTCACCAGCCGCCACTGATTATGATGCATTCTCATTTTATTGTAACCACAGATAAGTCTTCAAGTAACAATATTCAAATACTAACTTTGTTGGGTAAGACAGAATCTGGTTTTATTCTGAATCCAGTGAAACAGATTGGTGGTTTTAGCTGAAATAAAGACTTTCAGGTGTTTATACATGTTTAAGTATTTCAATCAATCAATCAATGTTTATTTATATAGCCCCGAATCACAAATGTCTCAAAGGACTGCACAAATCATTACGACTACGACATCCTCGGAAGAACCCCTTTGGCAGACACTTTTATCCAAAGCAACATACATGAAAAGTACATACAAAACAATCACTGTAAACATGATCATTTAAGGGAAGAATGTAATAGAACATATCAATACAAGGTGTCAAGACAGAATAAACTCTCTGCTGTTGCAGCAACAGAGATAAAGTCTATAACAGTGGTTCTCAACCTTTTTTCAGTGATATACCCCCTGTGAACATTGTTTTAATTCAAGTACCCCCTAATCAGAGCAAAGTTTTTTTGGTTGACAAAAGAGATAAAGAAGTAAAATACAGCACTACGTCATCAGGTTCTGATTTATCAAACTGTATAACAGTGCAAAATATTGCTCATTTGTAGTGGTCTTTCTTGAACTATTTGAAAAAAAAAGATGTAAAAATAAAAAAAAACTTTTTGAAAAATAAACAAGTGATTCAATTTTAAATAAAGCTTTCTACACATAAAAGTAATCAACTTATAGTGCCCTCTTTAGGGATTGTAATAGAGATCCATCTGGATTCATGAACTTAATTCTAAACATTTCTTGACAAAAAGAAATCTCTAACATCAAAATTTATGGAACATGTCTACAAAAAATCTAACTGTCAACACTGAATATTGTATTGTTGCATTTCTTTTCACAGTTTATGAACTTACATTCATATTTTGTTGAAGTATTATTCAGTAAATATATTTATAAAGGATTTTGAATTGTTGCTATTTTTAGACTATTTAAAAAAAATATCATGTATATACCCCTTGGCATACCTTCAAGTACCCCCATTTGAGAACCACTGGTCTATAGGTCCGTAGGATATATAGACATCTAATGTATTCATACATTGTTTATGTAGGATATACGCATGTATATATAACTGTCACGTGCGGGTCGCATTTTAATGCGGGATCGTTCCTCCAACGCAAACATAGACACTCCGGACAACAACTAAAAGGTAAGAATGATTTAATAACAAAACACTGGTACAAAAATAGACGAAAAGAAATGCGTGGCGAAAGCACAGAAGCTAATGCTAACACTAGCACAGGATCAGGTAACAAGAAATCTAATAATTACCAACGAAACAGTTGCATACCGCAAACAAGGGACCAAGACCGACTGACGGGACAAGGCAGGCTTAAATAAGGAAGTAATTAACAAAAACAGGTGTGCGCCTGGAACCCTCAGCAGGTGAAATTAATATGTTGCCATGGTGACCAAACTGACTCACAAAAAGGTACACAAACAACAAAGGGAGTCCAAACTAACAGAAAATAACTAAACTAAACATGATCCAGACTACGGATCATGACAGTACCCCCTCCTCAAGGACAGATACCAGATGTCCATAAACAAAAACAAGCAGGGTCAAGAGTCACGGGAGGGCGGAGGGAGGAATTGGCGGTGGGTCGCCAGGCCAAGTGTCGCCGAATCCACAGAGGCAAAGTCAAGTGGCGGCGGCGAGTGGAACGCCGCTGCAGCCGGCGAGGCGGGCGACCAGGGAGCGGCCACATCCGTGGCCGACAGGGAAGTGGATGCACTTGGCGTGGCGGACGACCAGGGGGCGGCCACATCCATGGTCGACGTGGAAGTTGGCACGTCGGCGCCGTCGTAACAGGCGTGGACGCAGCAGAAGACTTGTCAGGCGTGGACGCAGCAGAAGACTTGTCAGGCGTGGACGCAGCAGAAGACTTGTCAGGCGTGGACGCAGCAGAAGACGAGGAGTCAGGCGTGAACGCAGCAGAAGACGAGGAGTCAGGCGTGAACGCAGCAGAAGACGAGGAGTCAGGCGTGAACGCAGCAGAAGACGAGGAGTCAGGCGTGGACGCAGCAGAAGACGAGGAGTCAGGCGTGGACGCAGCAGAAGACGAGGAGTCAGGCGTGGACGCAGCAGAAGACGAGGAGTCAGGCGTGGACGCAGCAGAAGACGAGGAGTCAGGCGTGGACGCAGCAGAAGACAAGGAGTCAGGCGTGGACGCAGCAGAAGACGAGGAGTCAGGCGTGGACGCAGCAGAAGACGAGGAGTCAGGCGTGGACGCAGCAGAAGACTTGTCAGACGTGGACGCAGCAGAAGACTTGTCAGGCGTGGACGCAGCAGAAGACTTGTCAGGCGTGGACGCAGCAGAAGACGTGTCAGGCGTGGACGCAGCAGAAGACGTGTCAGGCGTGGACGCAGCAGAAGACGTGTCAGGCGTGGACGCAGCAGAAGACGTGTCAGTCGTGGACGCAGCAGAAGACGTGTCAGGCGTGGACGCAGCAGAAGACGTGTCAGGCGTAGACGCAGCAGAAGACGTGTCAGGCGTGGACGCAGCAGAAGACGTGTCAGGCGTGGACGCAGCAGAAGACGTGTCAGGCGTGGACGCAGCAGAAGACGTGTCAGGCGTGGACGCAGCAGAAGACGTGTCAGGCGTGGACGCAGCCGAAGACGAGACTTGGCATGGCGGTGCTTGGCGGCGTGGAGCTGGTACTGGTACTTGTCGTGGAGCTGGTACTGGTACTTGTCGTAGAGCTGGTACTGGTACTTGTCGTAGAGCTGGTACTGGTATTTGTCGTGGAGCTGGTGCTGGTACTTGTATTTGTCGTGGAGCTGGTGCTGATACTTGTATGTGTCGTGGAGCTGGTGCTGGTACTTGTATTTGTCGTGGAGCTGGTGCTGGTACTTGTATTTGGCGTGGTGCTGGTGCTGGTACTTGTATTTGGCGTGGTGCTGGTACTGGTACTTGGCGTGGTGCTGGTACTGGTACTGGTCGTGGAGCTGGTGCTGGTACTGGTCGTGGAGCTGGTGCTGGTACTGGTCGTGGAGCTGGTGGAGGCGGCCTAGGAGGAGGTTGCGGCTTGGCTGGGCGCAGTTGTGCCACCCCCCCCTGCACCGCCCCCCTGCCCCAGCCCCCCCCCCAAGGGGCGGATACCAGACGCACTTCTTGCGGTCTGGAACCGTCTTTCGGGGTGGGTGGAGGGAGGTTAGGAGGTGGGTAGAATCCTCCCCTAAAAAATGTTTAGCCAGTTCATTTTCCTCCCCTAAAAATGTTCAGCAAGTGTATCTCCCTCTCCCACCTGAGATTGTGTGGGAGGACAAGAAGAAAACGTCCGTGTCGTGGGCGGGACTAGAGCCATGGGGGGCGGAGCTTGGCAATCAAAAGAAGACTGAGGAAATCTAAATTTCAAAAAAATGTCCTGGTAGTGTTTTATCTTTGAATTATAGTATTTTTTAGGTGACTTACACCAGGAGACAGAAGGCACAACAAGAATATTATGGTCCGTGACTTCCTTAGATGACAACGGCGGAATGATGTCATCGCCGCGCGCCGATTCAGTGACGTCATCAGAAGTGGGCGGAGTGACGTCATGAAGAGTGGATGGAGTGAAGTCGTAGCCGGAGTTCATTTTGTTAGCAGCCCAATCGGAAAATTGTTTGGCAAAATGAGTGACTGGATTACCAAAAATCGGCGGCGAGGAAAACTTTGCTGCTTGTGGCGTCTTGCTGTCCGGAGGAGTCTGAGGGAGCGGTGCGTCCCGGTAGCGAAGTGGAGCCCTTTTGGACGGCTTCCGTCTTCGCTGACGCGTCCGGTACTGTGGTGGATCGATGTCCTCGGGCCATACGGAGGTGATCGGAATCAACTTGCCATTAGGACCCCACATCAGGTCCTGGCGCTCCAAGGGCGAGTGGCGTAGAGTCTCCGCTTCCATTGCTCTCCACGTACCTTGCTCCACATCTTCAGAGTCTATGGCGAAGGAACTGTATGCTTGGTCCCTTCTGTCACGTGCGGGTCGCATTTTAATGCGGGATCGTTCCTCCAACGCAAACATAGACACTCCGGACAACAACTAAAAGGTAAGAATGATTTAATAACAAAACACTGGTACAAAAACAGACGAAAAGAAACGCGTGGCGAAAGCACATAAGCTAATGCTAACACTAGCACAGGATCAGGTAACAAGAAATCTAATAATTACCAATGAAACAGTTGCATACCGCAAACAAGGGACCAAGACCGACTGACGGGACAAGGCAGGCTTAAATAAGGAAGTAATTAACAAAAACAGGTGTGCGTCTGGAACCCTCAGCAGGTGAAATTAATATGTTGCCATGGTGACCAAACTGACTCACAAAAAGGTACACAAACAACAAAGGGAGTCCAAACTAACAGAAAATAACTAAACTAAACATGATCCAGACTACGGATCATGACAATAACCTAATCATATTGTTTCTTTAACTTAAAAATAGCTGACTGTTTTTTTCCCCCCTTCTCTGGGATTATATTCCCAGTTTTGGTCTCAGACGTCTGGTCACTTATATCATATAAGAATATTCTATTACTGTTAAGCAAACTATGAATACGCCAAGACATGTGTCCTTTATCATAGTTACACGTATGACAAAAAAGCGCATGAGTATCAGTGGTATTCAGTGAGGTCATATGAATTAAATGTGCTGACAGTTCATTGCTCCTGCCAAAGGAATTGCTCTGAGTGGAGCGGATCACCACTCCAAGATGGCGGCCGCGCTTCATGTCAGCGGCAACAGGCAGTAGCGCTCGATGCTGCGTCTACTTATAAGATGTCTATGGTTATAACGTTAGCAGTGAGTTTACAGCCTCGCTGATTTAACTACACAGCAAATAAAAGTCACGTTACTCAGCCAATAAACGTTAGCCTACATTCCAAACGTACCCTTCTTTGTGCAACTTCAAATGTCAAATGAAGTTGGAAGTTGTTGCGTCTCCGTCTGTAATCTTCCAACCGCATGATTTGCATACGGCAATTCCTGTTTTGTTGACCAAGTCATAGTTTTAATACCCGAACGAAACACTTTATGGCATACTTTTCCTCACTTATTCTTCTGTTGTTTGAGAGTAGTTCTGCTTGGTTTTCCTGCAATTTGATTGGATTAATCCTGTGTGACGGAAATAACGTGGATGTAATTTGATTGGCTGTTGTACTGACAGGTAGCGCACAGGCTGTCATCTCACACATGTTGACAAACACACGTACACAATGGAAGATACGGAGCGCTCCTGAATAACTTTTTAATCGTTGGGTTTTTGGGAAAGTTGCAAGTCATGTCAAGTCAAAAGGCTCAAGTCCAAGTCAAGTCCCAAGTCATTGATGTTAAAGTCAAAGTCGAGTTGCAAGTCTTTTTACATTTTGTCAAGTCGAGTCTAAAGTCATCAAATTCGTGACTCGAGTCTGACTCGAGTCCAAGTCATGTGACTCGAGTCCACACCTCTGGTGGTGATTGGCTCATGTGTTACCTAGGAGGTGTCTCCTTCTGTGACGGCATGCTGATACAATTTCACGGGGCTTGTTGAGGGATGACAGCTCTGGTTGGTATATAATAAACAGTTTCTCTTTTAAGCATAGGTTGCATCTTTTATTACCACTGTTGTAAAGTGTGCTGGATGCTAGAATTTGCCATGTTATTGGATGAACATTATTGTCTTTGAGGTTCCAAATGTGCTTGCTGAGTTCTGTAGAATTCCGCAGGTTTTGGTTTCAAAAAGAAGCTTTGTGATTATACCATCTGGTTTTGAACTCCCCCTCAGTTAATCCTACGTACGGGTTGGATGTGTTAATGTCCTTGCGTGTTACCTTCGACTGGTAAACGACTGATGTTTGTAAGCACCCCCCGTTGAGGGGGCAATTAGGTTTTTTGCGGCAGTTACAGTCGTTCTGTCTAGGGGCGGACGGCCCTTTTGCAATCGCTTTATTGTGATTTGAAATAATTTGTTGTATGTTATTCATACAGCTGTAGCTCAATTTAATGCTGTTCTTGTTGAATACCTTTCTTAGGGTGTTACCTTGGGGGAAGTGATTGTCGATCAGAGTGAGGAACTTGTGGCCAATATTAGTTGAGATGTTTTTGCTGTATGGGGGGTTGTACCAGATGACATTGTTTTGTTTTCTGCTCTTTTTTAGTTGGTTTCCTTGCGTGGGTTCGTAGGTGAGGGTGAAGTTGTATCTACTTGTATCCACATATATATATATATGTATATATATATATATATATAAGAAATACTTGACTTTCAGTGAATTCTAGCTATATATATATATATATATATATATATATATATATATATATATATATAAATAAAATAAATACTTGAATTTCAGTGTTCATTTATATACACATTTACACACACATAACACTCAACATTGTTGAGTTAAGGGTGGAATTGTCCATCCTTTTTTTTCTAACCATAATGGCAGTATTGTCCTATTTAAGAGTGTCAAACATTACCATGAATTGATTAACGTGACAAGTTGAAAAACTTATTGGGGTGTTACCATTTAGTGGTCAATTGTACGGAATATGTACTGAACTGTGCAATCTGCTAATAAAAGTTTGAATCATTCAATCAATGCTGTTTACGGCAGACGAACTGCTTTACGGTAGATGAAAACAGACTGTTGTTGTGTGTTATTGCTGCGCAGGGAGGACGTTAATGAAACTGCCTAACAATAAACACATATAAGAAACCAAGAACTCGCCCTCCACCATGCTACAGTTATAACATCATAGGGCAGACATGCTGTGGGAAAGCGGACGTGAAAACAGGCTCCGGTCCGCCGAAATTCAGGCGGAGTTGGAGGCCACGCCCCCTCCAGCTCCGCCTGAATTTCGGGAGATTTTTGGGAGAAAAATTGTCCCGGGAGGTTTTTGGGAGAGGCGCTGAATTTCGGAAGTCTCCCGGAAAATTGGGTAGGGTTGGCAAGTATGGGCGGGGTACACCCTGGACAAGTCACAACCTCACCGCAGGGCCAACACAGATAGACAGACAACATTCACACTCACATTCACACACTAGGGCCAATTTTTAGTGTTGCCAATCAACCTATCCCCAGGTGCATGTCTTTGGAGGTGGGAGGAAGCCGGAGTAGCCGGAGGGAACCCACGCAGTCACGGGGAAGACATCCAAACTCCACACAGGAAGATCCCAAGCCCGGGATTGAACCCAGGACTACTCAGGACCTTCGTATTGTGAGGCAGACGCACTAACCCCTTCATCACCATCCTGCCCTTGTTAAAATAAAATATTATACATAAAATCTGCTTAAAGCAGTAAGGTTGAACATCAAAGTAGTCATTTTGGCTAATATTATTTTCATTATTGCATATGAATATCAGATGTATGGACTCAAAGTAGAATGTGTTGCGTTGGTGTTTTGATTATGTAGGACCTGATTTAGAATGTAAAAATTAGTCAATATAAAACAAACAAACATTTTTGGACAATAAAAGTCAGTCAGATTGCAGCGAGAGAAGACAACAGACACTACTATCTGCCCAATCATTTCTTTGTTCGTAGCAGAACTACTCACACATAATCTCTTTATTGATCTCATGTCTGGGGTCCAGTTTCTATTTGTTTGTTTACAAACTTCATTATGATAGCAAGCCTTTATTTGCTCTTTTGGGCAGCGGGTGACAAGCTTCAATGCTTTGCAGGTCCACTTTTATTCCTTTACTTTGAAGGGAAGATACCTGTTTCTCGGCCGATCCTTTGTCCTGTCCTCTGACGGTGCCCTTGTTGTCCACAGCACACACCTGCTAGCGCGGCTTGTTGTACAGCCTGGTGACGACCACATCCTTTAAACGGGAATATCGCTCCAAATTGTTCACTCGCAGCTCCGGATCTGAAATCTGCCGGCCTTTTTCCTCATCCTGGAGCTGCAGCACATACTCCCGCTAGTAGGTCGAGGAGCTGCTTCTGCTGTGATCTGACAGCTGTAACCTTTTCGGCTAAGAAGTGGAGTGACTTCTTGATCTCCTCGACCTTTGATGTTGGAGGGCTTCTTTTGGGGGGCATGCCGAACAACACCAAGTTGTCAACTGCCAATAGTACAGTAGGTTAAAGGCCTACTGAAATGAGATTTTCTTATTTAAACGGGGATAGCAGGTCCATTCTATGTGTCATACTTGATCACTTTGCGATATTGCCATATTTTTGCTGAACGGATTTAGTAGAGAACATCCACGATAAAGTTCGCAACTTTCGGTGCCAAGAGAAATGCCCTGCCTCTACTGGAAGTCGCAGACGATGATGTCACATGTTGATGGCTCCTCACATATTCACATTGTTTTTAATGGGAGCCTCCAACAAAAAGTGCTATTCGGACCGAGAAAACGACAATTTCCCCATTAATTTGAGCGAGGATGAAAGATTTGTGTTTGAGAAGATTGAGAGCGACGGACTAGGAAAAAAAAAACGCGATTGCATTGGGACGGATTCCGATGTTTTTAGACAGATTTACTAGGTTAATTCTGGGAAATCCCGTATCTTTCTATTGTGTTGCTAGTGTTTTAGTGAGTTAAATAGTACCTGATAGGCGGAAGGGTGTCTCCACGGGTGTCTTGACGCCAATGTCTCAGGGGAGTCGACGGCAGCTATGGACGGCACAAGCTCAGCTTTTCTCCGGTAAGAACTGACTTTTTAACCACAAATTTCTCACCGAAACCTGCTGGTTGACATCTGGTCGGGATCCATGTTCTCTTGACCGCGCTCTGATCCATAGGAAAGTTTCACCTCCAGGAATTTTAAACAAGGAATCACTGTGAGTTTGTGTGGCTAAAGGCTAAAGCTTCCCAACTCCATCTTTCTACTTTGACTTCTCCAATATTAATTGAACAAATTGCAAAAGATTCAGCAACACAGATCTCCAAAATACTGTGTAATTATGCCGTTAAAGCAGACGACTTTTAGCTGTGTGTGTGCGTAGCGCTCATACTTCCTAAAAACCTGTGACGTCTTGCGTACACGTCATCATTACACAACGTTTCCAAGACGAAACTTCCGGGAAATTTAAAATTGCAATTTAGTAAACTAAAAAGGCTGTATTGGCATGTGTTGCAATGTTAATATTTCATCATTGATATATAAACTATCAGACTGCGTGGGGGGTAGTAGTGGCTTTCAGTAGGCCTTTATTATTAAGTGTATAATTGCTACAGTATTCTAACACAGTATTCTTTCGAACAGATCGAAAGTGAAATCAAAAGGGACATGTAAGAAATGCTATTGCGCTCAATTCCATCCATCCAAACATTGAAGTAAAGCGCTTAGCTGCTTGATCGCTTTGTTTTTAACCATGTCTTCATGCAACACACCATGCACACTTACAAGCTTAAAGCTTGAATGTTAAACAATATGCAACTTTAATGGCATTCATTTGTCATTAATCATCTGTCATATTTCCTGTCTTCTGCAGTAAGAAAAATGTAGGAGTGTCGTGCGTTGAGGCAGAGATGTTGATGCTGCTTTGCAGCTGAGGCTTTGGACTGGTGGAAAATTTACATAACCTCTAAATATTCATCATTACACGTGGCGAGACATTTAGCTTTTAACATTTAACATTTAGCGCAGCGTGGCTCCGTTGGTAGAGCGCCCATGCCAGCAACTTAAGATCATCCTAGTGGCTGTCGTTGTGTCCTTAGGCAAGACACTTTCCCCATCTGCTCCCAGTGCCACACACATACTGGTTTAACATGTATCTCAAAGATGAAGATCAGGGGTCGCCAACCCGTCAATCGCGATTTATATTTAAATATTAGAATAAAAAAAGTATTGAAATGAAGAGTTGTAAAGATCCGTACTTGGATCTTCCCATATTGTTGTTTTGTTTTCATTTTGATATCACTCTGTTGTTTGACGTGCTTATTTCCTGTTTTTGTTCATTTCTATGGTTACTCGTTAGTTCACCTGCTACTCACGGTCCCGCACACCTGCTTCAGATAACCACCTTCCCTTTATAAGCCTTCCCCTTTTCATTATTCTTTCTCGGATCCTAATTTGCCCTTGTGCAACAGTGATGACGTGTTTTTCCATGCTGTCTATCGTTAGCTCTCACGCTACGTTTATTTTATTCCTAGTTTTCATGCTAGTTGTTTTGTATTCTTTTTGTGCCTACGTGCCAGTTTTAGTTTCCTAGTTGTTATCCCAGCTTTCACGCTAGCGTCTTTTGTTCCTAGCCTTTTATTACTGTAATAAATCCATTTACATCTTACCTCACGCTGTGTTCTGCTTCGACGCATCCCTGGAAGAAGCAATCCGGCATTACAATGCCACACAAGCCTCACATGTGACACCTCCACCCGGACAATGAATAGACTCATCATCAGGCAAGCATTTTAAGGCCACATCCGGCCCGCGAAAGCTCTTCATTTAGCCCGCTGACCATCTCCAAAAACGGGCTTGATGAAACCATTCTAACTAGGGTTGATCTTAAATGCAGTACCCCCGCCACCCCGCAGGGGACAACATCGAGACATATGTGTCACAATGAAGCTGCAGTGGGATGAGTAGAAGACTACTCATTCATCCCTGAAAAAAATAAAATAAAATAAATTGCAAAAATCTGACTTTTAACAATGACTGGACATCAAAGTATGAATGGTCTGCCCGGAGACGAGTCATTGTTTTCTGGCGGACCTTTTAAGAGACGGACACATTGATCCAGACAAGCAGCAACAACAGTAGAAATCCCAGCTTCATTATGAAATCTGGTCAAATATTTGTAAGAAGATATAATTTGTGCATAAATATATTTAGTTTGTTTTGTACTAAATTGTTGACTTTGTGATGTCATTTGTATTCAAAGTCGTGTTGTTTTTTGTTTGAAAGCAACTCTACCGATCAAAGCTGATTTAATACATGTAGCGCTGAATTTGACCTGTACAGGGCGACAACGCTAATTTTGATGAGACTCATACAGTCTATTTAATGTTTGGTGTGTGAATGTTGTGTAGTTTCCATCCATCCATCCATTTGTTACCGCTTGTCCCGTTCGGGGATGCGGGGGGGGGGGGGGGGGGGGGGGTGTCGCTGTAGCCTATCTCAGCTTCATTCGGGCGGAAGGCGATGTACACCCTGGACAAGTCGCCAACTCATCACAGGGCCAACACAGATAGACAGACAACATTCACACGCTAGTTTCCAATCAACCTATCCCCAGGTTCATATTTTTGGCAGTGGGAGGAAGCCGGAGTACCCGAAGGGAACCCACGCAGTCACGGAGGGAAGATGCAAACTCCACACAGAAAGATCCTGAGCCCGGGATTGAACCCACCCAACCATCCATTTTCTACCGCTTATTCCCTTTGGGGTTGCGGGGGGCACTGGTGCCTATCTCAGCTACAATCTGGCAGAAGGCGGAGTCCACCCTGGACAAGTCACCACCACATCACAGGGAATTGAACCAATATGAGTAAATATTTGTAGTTTATTGAGTAAATATATATACACTAAACCTTATATTTTATTCATGTAAAAAATACTATAAGGACATAATTAATCTAAAATACACAATGGGCGTTATACTTTTATGTGTATTTTATGTTTATGTCTTCAGTTTTACAAACCTAATTGAAGGAAGAAATAAAACTGAGGCAAACAATTCAGAAAGAGGGACATCAACCCTCAAAACTTCTAGAACTTCTATTTCTTCATGCTTTCAACTAGCTGCCCACGCTGGAAACTAGGGATTGATATTTTTCACCTCAGAACCCGATTTGCTCTCGATACATGATCACCGATACGATGCAGTAATGATACCATGCAGTAATGATACCATGCAATACGATTTACCCCGTCCACGATATGATACAATGCATTGCGATTCACTCCTACTCTTGATATGATTCACTCCTATTCCCGATATGATGCGATTCAAAACGATTTCATAACGATACAACATAGACCTTACAAAGGAGTTCAGTTCAATTAGTTGTTTTATGATGCAGCACCATTCAATTGTAAAGTGTTTACGTCTACATCTAGTCTTTTGTATCAGAAGCTTAACTCTGCCTTACTCTCTGTATGAACTTGAAGGTTGCACTTCACATTGCTTTTTTCTTGGAAAAAACCAAAAGACACCGATTTAAATTAAAATACATTTTATTATTCAGCATTCCTTTCTGCTGATGATGGTGTCTCATTTTGTTTTGACGAAACATAACTTAACAATTGTAGAAGGCACTCTCCACTTCAATATGGGCAATATGCATGCTAAGTGCAACCACTCATGACTGTTATGCAACGAAAACTAGTGTCTATTATACTGATATTAACATACATTTCAGGTAATTGACCAGGTACCGTGTGTAAATAACTGTAATTTGCTTGTATAAGAAACAAAAATACTCACTCCTGATAAAAGTAAAAAATATATATATACTTTTGGCGGACAGTAAACATTTCTGCCAAAAACAATACTCTTCAAGTTGCTTCTTTCCAATGTGCAAAAGTCATTTTACTCCGGTCTATGAGGGAAAACTTGGTAAAACATGTACTGGTAGAACATTTCCCAACAATGTTTCACAACTGTCCACCTTCTAGCAGAGACATAAGCTATAGCCAAAGGTATTGGGTGAAAAGTGCCCCATAAAGCATTTTCGTTTCAATTGTTGAACTCAAATGGTTTAGTTTTAGGTTTTTCTTTAGGGAACAAATAACAAAAAATACACGTCCAAGGTGTACCCCGCTTTCCGCCCGTATGCAGCTGAGATATGTTCCAGTGATCTCCCGCAACCTTGAAAGCGACAAGCGGAAGAAAATGGATGGGATGGATAAAAGTACAAAATAAAATACTATTTGCAGACAGTAAAATCTACGGCAAACAACACTTTTCAATGTGCTTGTTTAAGTCAAATGCCTTAGTTTTAGGTTTTTCTTCAGAATCACTATAACTGGTCAACATGTTCAAGGAGAAGTAGACCGTGCTTCGCTGTAACTATATCACCAGCAACTATTTCACCAGCTGTACTGAACACGCGTTCTGAAGGAACACTTGTTGCAGGTATGGTCAAGTAACTTCTATCTAACTTGGAGAGCAGAGGAAGATCCACCTGCTGTTTCCACTGCTGCAGCACATTGCCATTCAGTGCTTAACATTCCCTCCCCATATACTTCGCAATTTCCTCCTTAGCTCTTTCTCTAGTGCTCTTCCTCTGGGTTGGTGGGGTGGAAAAAACGTCCAAACATCAGGTCCAAGGCAGATTTTTTTGCAGGAGGCTCTGGAGCATTCCATATTTTTTTGCACTATAGGGTGCACCGGATTATAAGGCGCACCGTCAATGAATGGTCTATTTTCGATTTTTTTCATATATAAGGCGCATCGGACCATAAGGCGCATTAAGCAAAACAAAATTCAGATAAGTCAGTCAGTTTAACTTTGTTAAACGCGTTCACAATAACTCCCAACATTGTTCAGTTGGAACGTAATAAACACAGTCTGATACCGCAAAATCAAATGTCAGCGTATTCACAAACACTCTCAAAATTGTTCAGTTATAACATGTAAAACACAACACACTCACTTTTTTTTTGTTTTTTCCACATCCACAAATCCCTCAAATTCTTCATCCTCAGTGTCCGGGTTTACAGTTGGGTGATTACGGCATCCAACATGCCCGAATCACTCTTGCCATTATCCGAGTCAGTGTCGTTGCTGTTAGCTGGCAGTTCAGAGATGATTTAGGCCTTTGTGAAAGCTAGGAACTGTCATGATCTGTGGTCAGATGAGTGGTTCTCAACCTTTTTTCAGTGATGTACCCCCTGTGAACATTGTTTTTTAATTCAAGTACCCCCTAATCAGAGTAAAGCATTTTTGGTTTAAAAAAAGAGATAAAGAAGTAAAATACAGCACTTTGTCATCAGTTTCTAATTTATTAATTTGTAAAACAGTGCAAATTATTGCTCATTTGTAGTGGTCTTTCTTGAACTATTTAGAAAAAAATATATGAAAATAACTAAAAACTTGTTGAAAAGTAAACAAATGATTCAATTATAAATAAAGATTTCTACACATAGTAGCATTCATCAACTTAAAGTGCCCTCTTTGGGGATTGTAATAGAGATCCATCTGGATTCATGAACATAATTCTAAACAGTTCTTCACTAAAAAAGAAATATTTAACATCAATATTTATGGGACATGTCCACAAAAAATCTAGCTGTCAACACTGAATATTGCATTGTTGCATTTCTTTTCACAGTTTATGAACTTACATTCATATTTTTTGAAGTATTATTCAATAAATATATTCATAAAGGATTTTTGAATTATTGCTATTTTTACAATATTTTTAAAAACTCTCACATACCCCTTGGCATACCTTCAAGTACCCCCAGGGGTACACAAACCGCCATTTGAGAACCATTGGTCTAGATCAGGGGTCACCAACGCGGGGCCCGCGGGCACCAGGTAGCCCGTAATGACCAGAGGAGTCGCCCGCTGGCCTGTTCTAAAAATAGCTCAAATAGCAGCACTTACCAGCGAGCTGCCTCTATTTTTAAAATTGTATTTATTTACTAGCAAGCTGATCTCGCTTTGCTCGACATTTTTAATTCTAAGAGAGACAAACTCAAATACAATTTGAAAATCCAAGAAAATATTTTAAAGACTTGGTCTTCACGACTGAGGGGAGAGTGGATTGTGAGATCCACAAGCGGATCGGTGCGGCGTCTTCAGTAATGGGGACGTTGTACCGATCCGTTGTGGTGAAGAAGGACCTGAGCCGGAAGGCAAAGCTCTCAATTTACCGGTCGATTTACGTTCCCATCCTCACCTATGGTCATTACCGAAAGGACAAGATCACGGGTACAAGCGGCCGAAATGAGTTTCCTCCGCTGGGTGGCGGGGCTCTCCATTAGAGATAGGGTGAGAATCTCTGTCATCCGGGAGGAGCTCAAAGTAAAGCCGCTGCTCCTCCACATTGAGAGGAGCCAGATGAGGTGGTTCGGGCATCTGGTTAGGATGCCACCCGAACGCCTCCCTAGGGAGGTGTTTAGGGCACGTCCAACCGGTAGGAGGCCACGGGGAAGACCCAGGACACGTTGGGATGACTATGTCTCCCGGCTGGCCTGGGAACGCCTCGGGATCCCCCAGGAAGAGCTAGACGAAGTGGCTGGAGATAGGGAAGTCTGGGCTTCCCTGCTTAGGCTGTTGCCCCCGCGACCCGACCTCGGATAAGCGGAAGAAGATGGATGGATGGTCTTCACTTGTTTAAATAAATTCATTTATTTTTTTACTTTGCTTCTTATAACTTTCAGAAAGACAATTTTAGAGAAAAAATACAACCTTAAAAAGGATTTTAGGATTTTTAAACACATATGCCTTTTTACCTTTTAAATTCCTTTCTCTTCTTTCCTGACAATTTAAATCAATGTTCAGGTAAAAAAATGTTTTTTTATTGTAAAGAATAATAAATGCACTTTAATTTAATTCTTCATTTTAGCTTCTGTTTTTTCAACAAAGAATATTTGTGAAATATTTCTTTAATCTTATTATGATTAAAATTCAAAAAAATTATTCTGGCAAATCTAGTAAATCTGTAGAATAAAATTTAAATCTTATTTCAAAGTCTTTTGAGTTTCTTTTAAAGTTTTTGTTCTGGAAAATCTAGAAAAAATAAGGATTTGTCTTTGTTAGAAATATAGCTTGGTCCAATTTGCTATATATTCTAACAAAGTGCAGATTGGGTTTTAACCAATTTAAAACATGTCATCAAAATTCTAAAATTAATCTTAATCAGGAAAAATTATTAATGATGTTCCATAAATTATTTTTTGAATTTTTTCAAAAAGATTCGAATTAGCTAGTTTTTCTCTTCATTTTTTTTTTGGTGAATTTTGAATTTTAAACAGTCGAAATTGAAGATAAACTATATTTCTAAATTTAGTTTTCATTTTTTTCTTGTTTTCTTTTCTTTTAAACCATTCAGTTTAGTGTTTTTTTTCTAATCTTTTATTCTCTACCAAAAACCTTACGTAAAAGGAAAAAAAATGTATGACGGAATGACGGACAGAAATACCCATTTTTTTATACATATAGATTTATTTGATAAACGGAAAATTGAGCAAGTTGGCTATTTCTGGCATTTTATTTATGTGTGTATCAAACTGGTAGCCCTTCACATTAATCAGTACCCAAGAAATAGCTCTTGGTTTCAAAAAGGTTGGTGACCCCTGGTCTAGATCATGTTTTGTTTGATTATGTTCTGTTGGTTTTCGGACGCCATCAGTTCCTGTTTTTGTGCACTCTTGTTTGTTTTGGTTTCCAAGACTAGTCATTAGATTCACCTGCCTTATGCACGCACCTGTTTTAATCAAGAGACTATTAATTAAGCCTGTTTTTTCAATTAGTCATCCTGGCAACATTACTCTATTTGCTCTGTCCATGCCATAGTTCTTGTTGACAGTTCACACTGCTCTTTTCAAGCCACAGTGAGTGTTGTTTGTTTTGTGTTCATAGTTTATGCTAAATCTTAGCTTTTGTTCCCTGCGCCAAGTCCGTGCCTTCACCTTGTGAGCGCTGTTTGTTGAGTTATAGTCAAGATTAAATCATTTTTTCACCTTCAAGCCATGTCCGGTCTAGTTTGTTTGCATCACGGGAGAACAAATCTCGCAGCAAGCTGCGAAAGAATCCTCGTCATGACAGGACCACAGTTGACACTGATACCTTAGTCCAAGCATCCATTGGCATATAGTGGCGTAAGTCGCCCGGCGCTGTCTCCCTGTCTTGGTGAATGTGTGTTCGTCTTCTGTCATCCAATGCTCCCACGCAGCTCGCAGTTTAACTTTGAATGCCATGTTTACACCAACATCTAGCGGCTGGACTTCTTTAGTTAATCCACCCGGAATGATGGCAAGCTCCGAATTAGTTTGCTTCACGTGTTTTTGACAACTTTGGTTAGATGGGGGCGCATGGAGTCGCAGATCAAGAGGGACGGTCTCTTGACGTAAATTTCTCTCAGCCACTCACTCATCTTTTCCTCATCCATCCAGCCCTTTGGGTTAACTTTGATGATGACGCTGGGTGGAAACGTTCCTTTTGGCAAAGTTTTCCTCTTGAAAATTACCATGAGTGGGAGCTTCTGGCCATTAGTCTGGCAAACAAGAACTACAGTGAAAGATGACTTCTTGTTCCCTGTGGTGTGTATAGACACCATCCTGGCCCCCGTTTTCGCCTTAGTCCGGTTCACGGGGATATCAAAGGTGAGGGGAACCTTGATGATGTGCTCTGGCAGTTCAGTGATCCTGTTTTTGCAGAATGCATAGAAAATGCCCAGCTTTTCTTCATAATCTTTTGGCAGTTGCTGCAAGATGGTAGTTTGTGTGCGGATAGAGAGAGATTACGTCTTTTTATAAAACAAAAGCACCAAGGACCTCCTCGAAAGTCTTTCATATCCATGTCCCATGCTAATTCTGTTGCCTTCGGTCAGATAAAGACTTTAGAGATGCTTCTACCTGCTGCTCTCTGTGCAATGTCTCACTGTTCAATTTTGTCCCTTAACTGTGGCCATCTCACTTTGGTACCGCGGTAACTCTGTGTGGTCTTCTTTACTTGGCCCAGGTCATATTCTTGTTCCCTCCACTTCCGTACCATTAATTCATTAATGTTGAATTATCTCGCAGCTGCTCTATTCCTATGTTATACTGCGTGACTGACAGCCTTGAGTTTGAAGTCCGCGCCGTGAATGTGTCTTTTGACAGGTGTGTCCTTATACATACACACTGTAACATCGTGGTGAAGCACAGTAATGTATTACTTCGTGACACTCCTGGCTTCGGTAGCCGTAATGTTGCAAGCGGGGCGGCTTTTTACTTTACCAACGTCGTACTAAAACATTTTTACTTAGCGCCGTGTACCACACAAAATTGCTTCGAGGTCAGTAAGCACAACCAGGATGATTCCGTATATTAGGTGCACCAGGTTATAAGGCGCACTGTCGATTTTTGAGTAAAATGAAAGGATTGTATGTGGGCCTGATAGTCCGAAAAATATGGTAATCATGTTTTGAATAGAAGAGAGAAGAGAAACAGACTATTACTACCTTGTACAACTACATTACTTCATTAGTACAGCTTGATCATAGGTCTATTAATTTTGACATCAACTAACTATTGTTTGCTAGGGTGAGACTATTTACATAATTAGTCTGCTTTTACATTGTTGGTACTTGGTTAGCATGGCGACACAGTGATTTTGTTAAAGGGGAACATTATCACAATTTCAAAAGGGTTAAAAACAATAAAAATCTGTTCCCAGTGGCTTGTTTTATTTTTCGAAGTTTTTTTATTTATTTTACACCTCCCGGAATATCCCTAAAAGCAGCTTTAAATTTCTTGATTTTCGCTATTTGCGATGCGACTGTCCATTTCCCTGTGACGTCATACAGGGCTGCAAATACAAACATGGCAGTTACCACAGCAAAATATAGACATTAACTTGGATTCTGACTCGGATTTCAGCGGATTAAGCGATTCAACAGATTACGCATGTATTGAAACAGATGGTCGGAGTATGGAAGTAGATAGCGAAAACGAAATTGAAGAAGAAACTGAAGCTATTGAGCGAATAGCTATTGACGCTATTCGGCCATAGCATGGGTTTACCTAATGAAGTGGCTCATAGCATGGCTGCCTTATTAGCATCGCCGGTAAAATGTGCAGAACAAACGATCAGGACTTTCGCATCTTGTGACACTGGAGCAACTTAAATTCGTCGATTGATAAGTGTTTGTCCGCATTAAATGTGGGTATCTAGTTTCAAATGTACATACAGCTAGCGTAAATAGCATGTTAGCATCGATTAGTGTAGCATGTTAGCATCGGTTTGCTGGCAGTCATACTGCGACCAAATATGTCTGATTAGCACATAGGTCAACAACATCAACAAAACTCACCTTTGTGATTTCGTTGACTTAATCGTTGCAAATGCATCTGCAGGTTATCCATACATCTCTGTGCCATGTCTCTTAGCATCGCCGGTAAAATGTGAAGACACTCTGGCAAATTCAATGGGGGTCTGGCGGCAGATTTCTTGCCAGTGGTGCAACTTGAATCCCTCCCTGTTAGTGTTGTTACACCCTCCGACAACACACCGACGAGGCATGATGTCTCCAAGGTTCCAAAAAATAGTCAAAAAAACGGAAAACAACAGAGCGGAGACGCGGTGTTTGTAATGTGTTTGAGAAAATGAAAATGGCGGCTTTATTACCTAGGTGACGTCACGTTCTGACGTCATCGCTCCAAAAGCGATAAACAGAAAGGCGTTTAATTCGCCAAAATTCACCCATTTAGAAATCGGAAATCGGTTAAAAAAATACATGGTCTTTTTTCTGCAACATCAAGGTATATATTGACGGTTGCATAGGTTTGGTGATAATGTTCCCCTTTAGGTAGAATGCTAAAACAGTTATATCTGCTGGTAAGAACCATAGGGCAGACATATATCTTCCCATGACTTCTACCTGTCTGATACGGCACTCAGCATGTGTGTAGTGACAATATGTACTTTGGCCATATCAAATATCTACAACCAGCAGCAAGTTAGCATGCTGTGTCTGCATGTTTATTGTGCCATGTATCAGTGAATACTCCCTTTTCAGAGCATATTTTACAAAAGTGTATGCTACCAGGCTGTGGTGTTTTTTTTAACATGGCAGCATTAGAACACCTGGTGACCTATAATGAATACCATAATATAAATAATGCGGATAGCGCCCTAAAGATCGAAAACAAACCTGCTTGTTTTTCTTCTATTTCTTGCTTTTCCTCTGGGTGGAAACTCTGTACATCCTCCTGGTTGATTAGACTCAGCCCGCTATCCTCTTCTGCCTGAAAGTAATGAACAGAAATGTACTGTTGGATTGGATTAAAACACCCATCCATCCATCCATTTTCTACCGCTTGTCCCGATCGGGGTCGCGGGGGTTGCTGGATCTCAGTTGCACCCTGGACAAGTCGCCACCTCATCACAGGGCCCACACAGTTAGACAGACAGCATTCACACTCACATTCCCACACTAGGGCCCATTTCGTGTTGCCAATCAACCAATCCCCAGGTGCATGTCTTTGGAGCTGGGAGGAAGCCAGAGTACCCGGAGGGAGCCCACGTAGTCACGGGGAGAACATGCAAACTCCACACAGAAAGATCCCGAGCCCGGGATTGAACTCAGGACCTTCGTATTGTGAGGCACATGCATTAACCTCTTGCGCCACCGTTATAACACACGTTTAGTAAAAAACTGAGCGAAATAAATTAAATGAGCATTTACCAGGTTTTCCACTTTTGTGGTTATGTCAAGGAACACTGTGGCCCTTGTGACGTCATCATCGAAGGATTCCATCTCCTTAAATTGTGGACAAGTGCTGAGGCTTTGTACAGGAAGTCCTAAATGTATGATGTAGCGCGGTGGTTCTCAACATTTTTTTCAGTGATGTACCCCCTGTGAACATTTTTTTAATTCAAGTACCCCATAATCAGAGCAAAGCATTTGTGGTTGAAAAAAAGAGATAAAGAACTAAAATACAGCACTATGTCATCAGTGTCTGATTTATTAAATTGTATAACAGTGCAAAATATTGCTCATTTGTAGTGGTCTTTCTTGAACTATTTTGAAAAAAAGATATAAAAATAACTTAAAACTTGTTGAAAAAAAAACTAAGTGATTCATTTATAAATAAAGATTTCTACACATAGAAGTAATCATCAACTTAAAATGCCCTCTTTGGGGATTGTAATAGAGATCCATCTGGATTCATCAACTTCATTCTAAACATTTCTTCACAAAAAAAAATCTTTAACATCAATATTTATGGAACATGTCCACAAAAAATGTAGCTGTCAACACTGAATATTGCATTGTTGCATTTCTTTTCACAGTTTATGAACTTACATTCATATTTTGTTGAAGTATTATTCAATAAATATATTTATAAAGGATTTTTGAATTGTTGCTATTTTTAGAATATTTTAAAAAAATCTCACGTACCCCTTGGCATACCTTCAAGTACCCCCAGGGGTACGCGTACCCCCATTTGAGAACCACTGGTGTAGCTGGTGCCAATGTGTTCTCTGAATGACTCCTCCATTTCAAAGATGCCCTGTAATTGTGGCCAGTGTTGGAGCAATAATTGAAACAGTGGGGCTCTTTTCTTCACTGAGATACTTGGTCGCTATTTGCAGGGGGTTCAGCAGTTTATTGATCTCTGGCATGAAGTTCAAGTCGTCCTCTGTGAAGCGAAGCAGGCCTCTTCGAGTCCTTGGTTTTGCCCTCCGCAAGGTCAAAGCCACAGTAGGGTGCTGTTCCCAGTAACACTCCAAGTCAGGCCTATTTGTAATGTTCCATTCGGGGAAAACATTGTGAGGAATTTCAGTTAAGTTATCTCCTGTGTGGGCCCCAAGGAAGTGTAGTTTGCAGCACATAGTTGTGCCTATTCCTTGCATCATCAATGTGGTGTGCAGTGACAGTAATGTAAGATTGAGTGGCACAGGACGTCCAGCCATCCATGTTAAGAACAACTCTTTTCGCGTTACTTAGAGATTCCATTACCTCCACTTTTACTTTAGTGTAGAGCAGGGGTGTCAAACTCAAATACAGAGTAGGCCAAAATTTAAAACTGAACAAAGCCGCGGGCCATTGTGAACAAATGAACCTTTTAATAGGGACCCAAACAGGTTTTGCATTGAATATTGAACATGCAAGGCTTATATAACTTTATAGTGATATGCAAAATAGAGTTTCAAATAATAACAACAATAATTAAAAAATATCAATGACATATCAAATAAAATTGAAACAAAAATGTAATGCCTCTTTTCTTTTTGCAGCCTTCTGAGGTAAATATCAAAATGAACTTTTTCCACAGGCCAATAATTCATTTGAAAGTAAAATAACAATAAGGAATGAATCAAACATTCAAGCCTTGAAGTAGCAAGAGAAAGTGCATGAATAAAACGTTAATTATTGCTTAGTTTGCTACACTGATTTGCTTTAACAACGCTTATATAACCTAATAGTGCAAAATCAACTTTCAAAAAACAAACGAAAAAACATCACAGAAATCAAATTTAAATAAAAAATGTGATGCCTCTTTTCTATTTGCAGCCTTCTGAGGTAAATATCAACATTGTAGCGGTTGATTTACGGACATAATTCGCCACACCTAGTGCTTGACCTTATTGTTATTGTTCACTGTACTGTTCGAGTGTGCACATGACAATGTTGTTCTGTTTCACTGTACTGTTCAATTAGGCACATGACAAGGTTGTTCCGTTGCAGGTAATTCGGCGCGGCCCCTTTAAGTGGCCGTCAGTAGATTCTCCCAAAGGTGGGGGTTTGTTGTTCCCGCCATTTTTTGAGTGTTTTAGAAGCAGTCTGTTTTGTTCTAAAAGAATAAAGGACGCACACGTTTTTGTGTGTCAACGATACACGAAGTTGTCTTGCTTTCACGCTACAAGCACAACACTGGTGACCCCGACGCTTCACTGAACGAATTCAGTGGATTTTTTTTCGACCATGACGGCGAATGCAGTTTCTCTGAAGCTGCCCGAGTTCTGGGAATCTTCCGCGACTGTATGGTTTGCCCAGGCCGAGGCACAGTTCACCCTGCGAGGTATCACCGAAGACGACACTAAGTTCCATTATGTTGTGTCCTCCCTCGGGAGCGCGACGGCGTCCAGAGTGGCTAGCGTCCTTACGCACCCACCGGAGAGGAACAAGTACCTCACGTTGAAGGCTCACCTGTTACAGACATATGGACTTACCGACGCGGAGCGAGCTCGCCGCCTTTTTTCGCTGCAGGGGCTTGGCGATTGCAAGCCCTCTGAACTCATGGACAAAATGCTAAACCTCTTGGGTGAGCACAGCCCGGGATTCATGTTCGTGCAGCTTTTCCTGACACTCCTGCCTTCTCAGGTGCGGGCTGCTTTGGCTAACACCGCCATTTTGGACTGCCGCGAACTAGCTGCGGAAGCGGATAAAGTTTTTGTAGCCACCCAACCGACCTATGTGGCTGCATTTCTACCAGCTGAGGCAGATTCGCCCACTATCGCGGCTGCCGCCGCGGTAGCAGCGCCCCCCAGGCGGCAACCGGATTCTGGACTATGTTTTTTCCATGCGAAGTTCGGGACAAAAGCCAGGCGCTGCCGACCCCCGTGCAGTTTTCGAGGACCGCCGCCGGGAAACGCCGGGGCCGGTGCTCAGCAGTAGCCATGAGTGTCGGCAGTACTGGCAGGCTGCTCTTCATCCAAGACTCCCTCTCTGGACGTCGGTTCCTGTGTGACACGGGCGCGCAGAGGAGCGTCCTGCCAGCATCAAACTTGGACATGCTGTCTGAGTCTCATGGCCCCCCCATGGAAGCGGCCAACGGCAGCCCCATCCGCACTTATGGAATACGGTACGTGGAAGTGTGTTTTGGTGGACAGCGTTTCAGTTGGAACTTTGTGACTGCTAAAGTGACAGTGCCGCTCATCGGGGCAGATTTTCTCTGTGCTTTCGGCCTCCTTGTGGATGTTAAAAACAGGCGTTTGGTGGATGCAACTACGTTCTGCTCCTACAAGTGCAGTCTCAGCGCGACAGACTCAATCAGACTTTCCAGCATGCTACCCACTGCAGACGTTTTTCTGCGCCTCCTCGCAGATTTCCCCACCCTGGTGCAGCCCACGTTCTCGTCAGCTACCACCAAACATGGTGTGGAACACCACATCTCCACCACGGGCCCCCCTGTGCACGCACGTGCCCGGCGCCTGGACCCCGCTAAGCTCTCCATCGCTAGAGCTGAATTTGAGACCATGGAACGCCTCGGGATAATTCGCCGCTCAGACAGCCCGTGGTGGAGAAGCCCGGAGGTGGTTGGCGGCCGTGCGGGGATTACCGCAGACTCAACGAGGCGACTACCCCGGACCGTTACCCGGTCCCCCACATACAAGACTTTTCCGCCAACCTGGCTGGTAAAACTGTATTTTCTAAGGTAGATCTCGTCCGGGGCTATCATCAGGTGCCGGTCCACCCCTCTGATATTCCGAAGACAGCTGTAATTACCCCATTTGGACTGTTTGAATTTTTACGTATGCCGTTTGGCCTTAAGAGCGCCGCACAGACTTTCCAGCGGTTGATGGACTCTGTTTTACGTGATTTGCCGTTTTTGTTTGTTTACTTGGACGATATCCTGGTAGCAAGCACCTCGCAAGCCGAACATGTGACCCACCTTAGGACTCTTTTTCAGCGTCTTAGCCAACACGGGCTCATTGTTAACCCGGCTAAGTGCCAATTCGGGGTGTCTGTGATCGACTTCCTCGGTCATCGTGTCACGGAGTGCGGGGCAGTTCCCCTCCCAGCAAAGGTGGCTGCCATTGCAAACTTCCCCCGCCCACTCACGGTTAAGGCTCTCCAGGAGTTCCTGGGCATGGTAAATTTTTACCATCGTTTTATTCCCAGGGCAGCTGACCTCATGCGGCCGCTGTATGATGCTCTTAAAGGAGCTGCTCCCAAGCACATGGTGGACTGGTCTGACACGCGGCACAGTGCTTTTGTGGGGGTCAAGTCTGCTCTCGCTAACGCTACTCTGCTGGCACACCCATTACCAGATGCTCCCATTGCAATCACCACGGACGCGTCAGACTATGCCGTAGGTGCAGTGCATGAGCAGTGGGTGGGCGGCACTTGGCAACCTTTGGCTTTCTTTAGCAGGCAGTTGCGTCCCTGCGAGCGGAAATATAGCACATTTGATCGTGAGCTCCTCGGCCTCTATCTGGCCATACGCCATTTCCGTTCGTTGCTCGAGGGCCGGCCTTTCACAGCTTTTGTGGACCACAAACCACTCACTTTCGCAATGGCCAAGACAGCTGAACCGTGGTCGGCTCGGCAACAGAGGCACCTCTCCTACGTCTCAGAGTTCACGACAGACATCCAACACCTTGCTGGTAAGAACAATGTCGTCGCTGACTGCCTTTCCCGAGCTGTCGCTGGCGCTGTCCATGTCGGGCTCGATTTTGCTCAAATGGCAGTTGACCAGGCCGACGACCCTGACATCAAAGCTCTGAGGGCTGCAACCACAGGGTTACGGTTGTCCGAGGTCCCTTTTGAGGACACAGGGGTTATGCTCCTTTGTGACATCGCTACCGGTCGGCCACGGCCCCTTGTGCCCGCCTGTTGGAGGCGGCGTGTTTTCGACTCCATCCATGGCCTTTCTCACCCGGGGAGGAAACCTTCCCAGCGGCTAGTAGCTGCAAAATTTGTCTGGCTGGGATTAAAGAAAGATGTTAGGGACTGGGTTTCCACCTGTGTAGCATGCCAGCGCTCAAAGGTGCACTGCCACACGCGGGCTCCACTGGCACCGTTTACGGTTCCGGAGCGCCGTTTTGACCATGTCAATGTGGACTTGGTCGGCCCTCTTCCATCCTCACACAGCTACACATACCTTCTCACGATGGTTGACAGGACCACCCGCTGGCCGGAAGCAGTACCTCTGACGTCCGCCACCTCCGCAGAGGTGGCACGCGCGTTCATTGGTACGTGGGTTGCCCGTTTCGGTACCCCGTCGGACATATCATCCGACCGGGGCTCGCAGTTCACTTCTGAGCTTTGGGCCGCTGTGGCCGAGAGCTTGGGAGTGAAACTCCACCACACAACGGCGTATCACCCACAGGCCAATGGTATGTGTGAGCGATTTCACAGATCCATGAAGGCAGCGCTTAGGGCGTCCCTGAAGGACAGCGCCTGGGTAGACAAACTCCCTTGGGTAATGCTGGGCCTTCGGACTGCCCCCAAGGAAGACCTGCAATCTTCCTCGGCAGAGTTGGTGTATGGGCAGCCCCTGCGGGTGCCGGGTGATTTCATTCCTAACACGACGGCATCTTGGTCCGCTGGTGAGCAACGAGCTGCTCTCCTCGATGCTGCCAAGGGTTTTGCCCCCATCCCCACTTCTCAGCACGGACTTACGCCGGCTCATGTTCCCACTTCTTTAAGGGGTGCAGCTTTTGTTTTTGTCCGCCACGACGCCCACCGCGGCCCCTTTCAGCCCCCTTACAATGGGCCATTTCGCGTCCTAGAGAGCGGGGACAAACATTTTCTCTTGGATATCGGGGGTCGGTCTGAAAAGATCACGGTGGACCGGCTGAAAGCGGCCCACTTAGATCTTAGTCAGCCGGTTACCACAGCTGTACCCCCACGCCGGGGTCGTCCGCCCGCGTTGCCTAGGCCTCATAATGACTTTTTGCATCCTTCTGAGCAATCCCTCGGTACCTTGGACTGTGCAGATTCCATTCCGGTTCCCCCTGCTGACTCCCCGGCGTTAGTACCAGTCCGGCGCACCCGGTCTGGTAGACCTGTTCGTGCCCCTGTCTATTGACCGTTATTTTCCTTAGTGAGGGCGAATTCTGGGGGGACGTGTGTAGCGGTTGATTTACGGACATAATTCGCCACACCTAGTGCTTGACCTTATTGTTATTGTTCACTGTACTGTTCGAGTGTGCACATGACAATGTTGTTCTGTTTCACTGTACTGTTCAATTAGGCACATGACAAGGTTGTTCCGTTGCAGGTAATTCGGCGCGGCCCCTTTAAGTGGCCGTCAGTAGATTCTCCCAAAGGTGGGGGTTTGTTGTTCCCGCCATTTTTTGAGTGTTTTAGAAGCAGTCTGTTTTGTTCTAAAAGAATAAAGGACGCACACGTTTTTGTGTGTCAACGATACACGAAGTTGTCTTGCTTTCACGCTACAAGCACAACAACATTAACTTTTTCCACAAGCTAATAAATTTGAAAATAAAATAACAATGAGGTGGTCGGGGTTGGGGGGTGGCGGGTTCTGGTGGTAGCGGGGGTGTATATTGTAACGTCCCGGAAGAGTTAGTGCTGGAAGGGGTTCTGGGTATTTGTTCTGTTGTGTTCATGTTGTGTTTAGGTGCAGTTGTTCTCCCCCAAAATGTGTAAGTCATTCTTGTTTGGTGTGGGTTCACAATGTGGCGCATATTTGTAACAGTGTTAAAGTTGTTTATACGGCGACCCTCAGTGTGACCTGTATGGCTGCTGATCAAATATGCGTTGCATTCACTTGTGTGTGTGTGTGTGTGTGTGCGTGTGTACAAGCCGCATATATTATGTGACTTGGCCGGCACGTTGATGTATAGAGGAAAAGCGGACGTAACAACAGGTTGTGGAGAACGCTAAAGGCAGTGCCTTTAAGGCACGACCCCAATATTGTTGTCCGGGGAGAAATTCAGGAGAATGGTTGCCCCAGGAGATTTTCGGGAGGGGCACTGAACTTCGGGAGTCTCCCGGGAAAATCAGGAGGGTTGGCAAGTATGAGTATAAGCGGTGAACGTGGTGTTACAGCGGCACCACCGCTGTATAATCCTGGTGGGCCAGCTCTAATGTTAATTTGATATTGCCTCAAGGGCCAAATGAAATTACACAGTGGGCCAAATTTGGCCCGCGGGCCAGAGTTTTACACCCATGGTGTAGAGCAGGGGTCGGGAACCTTTTGGCTGAGAGAGCCATACAAGGCAAATATTTTAAAAAGTATTTCCGTGAGAGCCATATAATTATTTTTTTTAAGACTGAATACAACTAAATGCGTGCGAGTATAATAAGTCTCTTATTATTTTTAATAACATTGTTATTCTGAAGCTAACTAACAATAAAGAAAATACTTTTTACCATTAATGTGACTTCTTGAACGGGTGCGGTAAAAACCGGATCGATGGATTAAAATGCATAAGAATGTTTTATATTTTGAATGTTATTTTTGACACTGTGATAACCTGTGGAATTATTCATTACTTACCGTGTTAAGCAATGTCAGCTAAGATTTATCCGAGAGCCAGGTGCAGTCATCAAAAGAGTCGCATCTGGCTCTAGAGCCATAGGTTCCCTACCCCTGCTGTAGAGATTTGGTATTTCCTTGTTGGAAAAGAACCACCTTTGGGGTATTTTGTACCTGGGTTCAAAAACGGGAACCTGAACCCATCGTTATTCACAACGCCATATGGCTTCATGCTTTTACATACTAAATATGAGACGGCTTTGGTTAGCGCCAGTGATTGGGTGGAATTATCTGCCAATGGCTTATTTTGTCCGCTGAACATTGTGATGGCCTTGCTGTTATCACTACTACAGCTTGGCGTGGCTGCATCGGATTCGGCACAGTCCACATTAATGGGAATGGGAGCGGCCGCTGAAGTATCCACGCGGTGCCGTCTCTTCATGGCTGTAGCCAGGTTTGTCATGCTACCCAAATATTTGATAGCACGGTTTTATTTACATATTGCATGTGTCTTGTTAATCTTACAGTCTTTCTTATAAAAAAAGTAAGTACTTCCACACGTTCGATCTGCCAGTCAGATTGCACCACAGACCTCCATGGATTTCAGGTGAAAAATAAACAACTGGCACTGTATAAAACAAGTTGCTATAAAAAATGACACTGGGCTGAACAGGAAATAATAGAACATATTAACACCGATCGAATGCATTTATTTAACCGATACAGAGAGGCCAGAGCCGATGCATCACGAACTTGCCCCTGTTGTTTATCGATGCATGATGGAATTTACCGGTGCAGTCGCATCTAAATGTTTGATTTGAACAACCGGTGTGAATCGGTGAATCTGTCCATCCCTACTGGAAACGAGTAGCGAGGGCAGAATAATGCATTTATTGACAGTGCAGTGTGAAAGCCGACTGTGGAAGGTTTCCGACTCGGATCTTCTCCTGCGTCACGGACACACCACACTCTGGCGCAGTGGCTACACTTGCTTTAATGTCACCACACTTCATACAAGGTTTCACAATTTCTTTAGCTTTTCAGCTCAATCACAAAATTTGTCGGTTTTTGGTTTCTCTCCTCCGTCTGTCAGTCTAACCTTCTTGCAGCCAACCACGTCATGATCTCCAACGCTGCTGATAAAGGAACAGGTGATTAGATAACTCGTTCCAGCTGAGGTATCTTCTCACCTGTCTGCTGCTTCATGGCCGGCCCCTGCACACGCCCCGCCCGCAGGGAACGCGTAGACCACGCCCCTCTCCATACCGATGTATTTACCTTGTAGTGACCTAAACAGAGTCTCAAAGACATAACCTGTAGAGGCACTTTCTGACAAAACATACACATTTTGATGTCCCTGAGCCCTTGGGCTCATCAAAATTAAACTGGCTCTGTTCATTATATAGTGAGTAAAACTCATTTGTATACTCTAGCCTTTAAATAGACCTCATTTTTAGACCAGTCGATCTGCCGCTTCTTTTCTTTTTTCTCCTCTGTCCCCCCCTCCCTTGAGGAGGGGGTCCGGTCCGATGACCATGGATGAAGTACTGGCTGTCCAGAGTCGGGACCCAGGATGGACCGCTCGCCTGTGTATCGGTTGGGGACATCTCTACGATGCTGATCCGACTCCGCTTGGGATGGTTTCCTGTGGACGGGACTCTCGCTGCTGTCTTGGATCCGCTTTGAACTGAACTCTCGCGGCTGTGTTGGATCCACTATGGATTGAACTTCAAATCCCACCTAGTACCAACCTCGTCATGTCCGTTGTGTCCTGAGCAAGACACTTCACCCTTGCTCCTGATGGGTGCTGGTTGGCGCCTTGCATGGCAGCTCCCTCCATCAGTGTGTGAATGTGTGTGTGAATGGGTAAATGTGGAAGTAGTGTCAAAGCGCTTTGAGTACCTTGAAGGTAGAAAAGCGCTATACAAGTACAACCCATTTATCATTTAACTTTCACAGTATCATCTTAGCCTCGCTCAACTTTCGGTCTCCTAGAGGGGGTGGGGGGTTGCCCACATTTGAGGTACTCTCCAAGGTTCTCATAGTCATCATTGTCACTGGCGTCCCACTGGGTGTGAGTTCTCCTTGCCCACTGGGTGTAAGTTTTCCTTGCCCTTATGTGGGTTGTTCCGAGGATGTCGTAGTCGTAGTGGTTTGTACAGTCCTTTGAGACATTTGTGATTTAGGGCTATATAAATAAACATTGATTGATTGATTGAATAGCCCTGGTCTAGAGTGGTATTAGGCTACTGTTTATTTACCTGAATCAGCGCAGATTTGGGCGTATTTTGAAAGGTTAGGAGGCAAATATAAAAGCGATTATGAAAAACATTATTACAATGGGATGGAGTGGATTTTTACACTCTTTGGAAAAATATATTTTTTCAAGATTTAAACCATTATTCATCAACAAAAGGTTACTACTTGTGCGTCCGCATGTCATTTGACCCTATTTAAAGAAGAAAAGTTTGGAGGCATATCATGTTTTTACATCTGGAGGGGTCCACATATTAAACATTAATTCGTAAGAGACAAAATTTGACGTATTCGTGCATCACTAAGTAACATATTTGATTGACAGAATGAGTGCCGTGCTGCTGTGATTGTGACGCTAATAAGAAAAAGGATACCTTTGTTTGAAGTTGATTTCCTGCTATGAATATTAGTCTGTCAACTGCAATTCATGTATGCAGTTTTTTTATGGTGATGAAGTTCATAATTTATTAAATTATTTAGCTATTAATGTCCCTGTTGTTCAGCAATGTTTGCTAGCGATGTCACGATTCATATGCTGTTGAGTCTACCAAAGATTTATTCACCTCGTCTGTTAATACTATTGAGGATTTTTCTTGATGCTAACGAATAGCATCAAAGACGCTTAAATAACGTTGAGTAAAACCCATGGCTTTTCTTGCACAACAACAACTAAGCTTTTAATTTCTGTTATGAAAATTGTGAAAGAAAATATAGTGAATTGGACCAACTATTAAAATATTTATTGTGAGGACTTAACATTAGGTTAGTTTATTTGCACAACCAGGCCTCCGTAGTTGTATTTAGACATAGCAAACACAAAATAAAACTAATGCCATTTCTTGTCCTTTCTTTACAATTAGTTCTACTCTCAAACACTACTAACATATTAGAGAATAAACCTGATTGCCTCACAGAAAGTTTCTCAAACAAATCAAATAGTCAAACGTTTTACAAAGTGATCACTGCAGACACAAGCATGGTCTGATTGTATTTCAAAAGAGGATCAAAGTGATTATTTTGAAAAGCCATTTCCTTCGACACACTTACATTTTTTGTTGTTATTACCTTTATGAACCACTTTTTTCGGGACTCTATGAAAGCTGTTTCTGTCTTTCTATTTGAACGATTGGAACACCGAAGAACAGAACAGCAATATGGTAAAACGGCCTTCTTTCATCTCCGTAATATCGCTAAAATTCGCTCCATTTTGTCCACTAAAGACGCCGAGATCATTATCCATGCGTTTGTTACGTCTCGTCTCGATTACTGTAACGTATTATTTTTGGGTCTCCCCATGTCTAGCATTAAAAGATTACAGTTGGTACAAAATGCGGCTGCTAGACTTTTGACAAGAACAAGCAAGTTTGATCACATTACGCCTGTACTGGCTCACCTGCACTGGCTTCCTGTGCACTTAAGATGTGACTTTAAGGTTTTACTACTTACGAATAAAATACTACACGGTCTAGCTCCATCCTATCTTGCCGATTGTATTGTACCATATGTCCCGGCAAGAAATCTGCGTTCAAAAGACTCCTGCTTATTAGTGATTCCTAGAGCCCAAAAAAAGTCTGCGGGCTATAGAGCGTTTTCCGTTTGGGCTCCAGTACTCTGGAATGCCCTCCCGGTAACAGTTCGAGATGCCACCTCAGTAGAAGCATTTAAGTCTCACCTTAAAACTCATCTGTATACTCTAGCCTTTAACCAAGATGGCGGCGCCCGGACGGGCTGCGACATTGCGGAGCTCCTGCTAAAGATGGAACATTTGGCAGAAATACCGGACAATTCTACAAACTTTATGGCTGGCTCACATCGTGGTCACTCCGTGATCACGTACGACCACCAGACACTTCTGGATGTGGACATATCGGGCCGTTTTGGACTGATAGACGCGTGCGTGCTAGACCTGCTAACTAGCACGGGAATACGTCAACGGCTACATCCAGCGGCCTGTGAAGCAGGGGAGTATAGTAGCAGCGGGGGCCGTCTACGGAGCAGACGTCAGCAGTGTGATCGGAAACGCGGATGCCGAGCGGGGCTAAAAACAAAGCAGAAGGCTAATCCCCACAGAACACCACTTCCCTCCATCCTGAAGCCGGATTTAAATGGAAGATGCGAGACTACTGGTCTGGGTAAGGAGTCAGTTAAATTAGAACAAGTTTTTTCTGCTTTGAGTGTTTCAGAGTTGGACATGTGTTTTACTGAGGTGGCTAACTATGATGCGTGCAGTTTATCAAAGCAACAATCAAACAATCGGAAAATTCCCATCGTATCAATTCCTAGATATGGTCGTAATTATACTAAATGCACTGGGCATAATAAACACAACATTATTAATATTGCTACTACGGATAATTTGATCAAAAATTCCCTAAAACAGCCCACTACCTATAATATAGGTTTTTTAAACATAAGATCATTGTCTCCCAAAACGTTGTTATTTAATGATATTATCAGAGACAACTATCTTAACGTTATCGGTCTCAGCGAAACCTGGCTTAAACCAAACGACTTTTTTGCGCTAAATGAGGCATCGCTTCCTAACTTTACACATGCGCATATTGCCCGTCCGCTTAAAAGAGGTGGGGGGGTCGCACTAATACACAATGAAAACTTTAACCTTAGTCCTAACATAAATAATAAATATAAATCGTTTGAGGTGCTTACTATGAGGTCTGTCACACCGCTGCCTCTACACCTGGCTGTTATCTACCGCCCCCCAGGGCCCTATTTGGACTTTGTCAATGAATTCTCAGAGTTCGTTGATGATCTAGTGACACACGCCGATAATATAATCATAATGGGGGACTTTAATATCCATATGAATACCCCATCGGACCCACCGTGCGTAGCGCTCCAGACTGTAATTGATAGCTGTGGTCTCACACAAATAATAAATGAACCCACGCATCGCAACGGTAATACGATAGACCTAGTGCTTGTCAGGGGTATCACCGTTTCCAAAGTTACGATACTCCCGTATAGTAAAGTATTGTCCGATCATTACCTTATAAAATTCGAGGTCCAGACACATGTTCGTCAAACTAATAATAACAATAACTGCTATAGCAGCCGCAACATTAATACGGCCACAACGACAACTCTTGCTGACCTACTGCCCTCGGTAATGGCACCATTCCCAAAATATGTGGGCTCTATTGATAACCTCACTAACAACTTTAACGACGCCCTGCGCGAAACCATTGATAACATAGCACCGCTAAAGTTAAAAAAGGCTCCAAAAAAGCGCACCCCGTGGTTTACAGAAGAAACTAGAGGTCAGAAATTATTATGTAGAAAGCTGGAACGCAAATGGCGCACGACTAAACTTGATGTGCACCATCAAGCATGGAGTGATGGTTTAATAACTTATAACCGCATGCTTACCTTAGCTAAAGCTAAATATTACTCAAATCTCATCCACCGTAATTAAAACGATCCTAAATTTTTGTTTAGTACGGTAGCATCGCTAACCCAACTTGGGACCCCTTCCAGTAGCTCAACCCACCCAGCTGATGACTTTATGCAATTCTTTAGTAAGAAAATTGAAGTCATTAGAAAGGAGATTAAATACAATGCGTCCCAGCTACAACGGGGTTCTATTAACACTGATACGATGGTATATACGGCGGATACTGCCCTCCAAAATAGTTTCTCTCGTTTTGAGGAAATAACATTAGAGGAATTGTTACAACGTGTAAATGGAATAAAACAAACAACATGTTTACTTGACCCTCTTCCCGGGAAACTGATCAAGGAGCTCTTTGTATTATTAGGTCGATCAGTGCTAAATATTATAAACTTATCACTTTCCTCGGGCACTGTTCCCCTAGCATTCAAAAAAGCGGTTATTTATCCTCTTCTTAAAAGACCTAACCTCGATCCTGACCTCATGGTAAACTACCGACCAGTGTCTCACCTTCCCTTTATTTCAAAAATCCTCGAAAAAATTGTTGCGGAGCAGTTAAATGAACACTTAGCGTCTAACAATCTATGTGAAACCTTTCAATCCGGTTTCAGGGCAAAACACTCCACGGAGACAGCCCTCGCAAAAATGACTAATGATCTATTGCTAACGATGGATTCTGATGCATTATCTATGTTGCTGCTCCTCGATCTTAGCGCTGCTTTCGATACCGTCGATCATAATATTTTATTAGAACGTATCAAAACACGAATTGGTATGTCGGACTTAGCCCTGTCTTGGTTTAACTCTTATCTTACTGATAGGATGCAGTGTGTCTCCCATAACAATGTGACCTCGGACTACGTTAAGGTAACGTGTGGAGTTCCCCAGGGTTCGGTCCTTGGCCCTGCACTCTTCAGCATCTACATGCTGCCGCTAGGTGACATCATACGCAAATACGGTGTTAGCTTTCACTGTTATGCTGATGACACCCAACTCTACATGCCCCTAAAGCTTACCAACACGCCGGATTGTAGTCAGCTGGAGGCGTGTCTTAATGAAATTAAACAATGGATGTCCGCTAAGTTTTTGCAACTCAACGCCAAAAAAACGGAAATGCTGATTATCGGTCCTGCTAGACACCGAACTCTATTTAATAATACAACTCTAACATTTGACAACCAAACAATTAAACAAGGCGACACGGTAAAGAATCTGGGTATTATCTTCGACCCAACTCTCTCTTTTGTGGCACACATTAAAACCGTTACTAAAACGGCCTTCTTTCATCTCCGTAATATCGCTAAAATTCGCTCCATTCTGTCCACTAAAGACGCTGAGATCATTATCCATGCGTTTGTTACGTCTCGCCTCGACTACTGTAACGTATTATTTTCGGGTCTCCCCATGTCTGGCATTAAAAGATTACAGTTGGTACAAAACGCGGCTGCTAGACTTTTGACAAGAACAAGAAAGTTTGATCACATTACGCCTGTACTGGCTCACCTGCACTGGCTTCCTGTGCACTTAAGATGTGACTTTAAGGTTTTACTACTTACGTATAAAATACTACACGGTCTAACTCCATCCTATCTTGCCGATTGTATTGTACCGTATGTCCCGGCAAGAAATCTGCGTTCAAAGGACTCCGGCTTATTAGTGATTCCCAAAGCCCAAAAAAAGTCTGCGGGCTATAGAGCGTTTTCCGTTCGGGCTCCAGGACTCTGGAATGCCCTCCCGGTAACAGTTCGAGATGCCACCTCAGTAGAAGCATTTAAGTCTCACCTTAAAACTCATTTGTATACTCTAGCCTTTAAATAGACTCCCTTTTTAGACCAGTTGATCTGCCGTTTCTTTTCTTTTTCTTCTATGTCCCACTCTCCCTTGTGGAGGGGGTCCGGTCCGATCCGGTGGCCATGTACTGCTTGCCTGTGTATCGGCTGGGGACATCACTGCGCTGCTGATCCGCCTCCGCTTGGGATGGTTTCCTGCTGGCTCCGCTGTGAACGGGACTCTCGCTGCTGTGTTGGATCCGCTTTGGACTGGACTCTTGCGACTGTGTTGGATCCATTATGGATTGAACTTTCACAGTATCATGTTAGACCCGCTCGACATCCATTGCTTTCCTCCTCTCCAAGGTTCTCATAGTCGTCATTGTCACCGACGTCCCACTGGGTCATTATTGTCACCGATGTCCCACTGGGTGTGAGTTTTCCTTGCCCTTATGTGGGCCTACCGAGGATGTCGTAGTGGTTTGTGCAGCCCTTTGAGACACTAGTAATTTAGGGCTATATAAGTAAACATTGATTGATTGATTGAACTAGACCTCCTTTTTAGACCAGTTGACCTGCCGCTTATTTTCTTTTTTCTCCTATGTCCTCCCCTCTCTTGTGGAGGGGGTCCGGTCCGATGACCATGGATGAAGTACTGGCTGTCCAGAGTCGAGACCCAGGATGGACCGCTCGTCGGGACCCAGGATGGACCGCTCGCCTGTGTATCGGTTGGGGACATCTCTACGCTGCTGATCCGCCCCCGCTTGGGATGGTTTCCTGTGGACGGGACTCTCGCTGCTGTCTTGGATCCGCTTTGAACTGAACTCTCGTGGCTGTGTTTGAGCCACTCTGGATTGAACTTTCACAGTATCATGTTAGACCCGCTCGACATCCATTGCTTTCGGTCCCCTAGAGGGGATGTTAGCCAAGTTAGCTCATGTGTTGTTGAAGTAGAGACGACTGAGGGAGCCGTGTATGGAACAATCTCAGCTTCCTCATGAACATGACATGATGTCTCAGTTAAGAGCTACAGGACTACAATCACTAAAGTTTGGAACCACAGAACCGTTTTATTTTATCCCTTTCAAAACCTGGCAGTACCTCTTATATGCTGTCTGAAAGCCGCAGCTCAAGAAAAAAAACACAGACGGACGCAGCAATGTATTATTGATGACCGCAAAGTTATTGAGTTAATTTTCACTTACCGGTCCATTGATAGGCTTTTTACTATCAGCGCAGTCCTACAATTGTCTAACCAAATTTAATACCTCTAGAGATCGAATAATTTTTGGTGCCATTTCTCAAAATTCATATAATGGTGTTTAATGCCTTGTCGGCATACTTGCCAACCCTCCTGGATTTTCCGGGAGACTCCCGAAATTCAGTGCCTCTCCCGAAAACCTCCCGAAAGAAATGTTCTCCCGAAAATCTCCCGAAACGCCCGGACACGCCCCCTCCAGCTCCATGCGGACCTGAGTGGGGACAGCCTGTTTTCACGTCCCCTTTCCCACTGTATAAACAGCTTGCCTGCCCAATCACGTTACAACATCTACGGATTTTAATAAAAAACTGCACACACAAGGAGACGAAGCAGAAGAACGAGGAAGTGACAGCCATGGCGGCGCCGTCTGTAATTCAGTGATTCTATGTTGTCTGTCACCATCTCCTGGTGAATGTTGGCTATAGCGTTATGGGGTTGTTTTTTGATTGGCCAACAATTTATGTGGTGTTGCGCACCTGACGGCAAGTGACTCTCGCCAGTACGCAAATGGCAAAACAAGGTTACTCAAATAGTGAAAGGTAAGTGTTGTTGTTGGTTTTTTGTAACCAACAAGCACAGTACAGTTAGTAGAACAACTGTGCTTTTATTACCGTGTATTTGATAGGTGCCGTCTGAAATTAAACTATTTATTTTATTTATATATGTAATAAAATAAATAGAAATCACTGAGAGTCAAGTATTTCATACATATATATATATATATTTATATATATGAAATATATATGAAATACTCGAGTTGGTGAATTGTAGATGTAAATATACTCCTCCCCTCTTAACCACGGCCCGCCCCAACCACGCCCCCCGATCACACCCCCAACCATGCCTCCGTTCCACTCCCGACCCCCCACCTCCCACCTCCCGAAATCGGAGGTCTCAAGGTTGGCAAGTATGCTTGTCGGCTAAATGCTTTGCTTTAAGATGCTATTTAAAATTTGTTCTGTGCCAATGATAACAAAGTTTGTCAATGCAATGCCAACAAATTACCTCTGTTTTATCCAAATATCCATTGGAGTGTGTTGGAATGAAATTGGCTGCCTCTCATTACTCATCTTATCACCTTGTAACAATAGGCGCCGACTTCCAGGTTTTTGTTCAGTCTGTTGTGTAGTAGGCAAAGTGAAGGAGGCGACACCAAGGCAGAACTGCGGTTTAGATGGTATATTTAATTTTTGAAGATTGTGTAGGATGTGTATGCTACCACTGGAGAGTGAATGCAGACGATGTATGGAATTAACAATGTGAGATTTACCCAAAGTTGTTGTAGGTGCGTCTTGGACATATCTTTCGTCAAATCCAAAGGGGAAGGCGAAAAGGCAGTAAGCAGGGAGGCAAGCAGTCAGGAGCTGGAGAGAGGCAACGATGTCCGGGTCCAAACAGGGGTCGAGGATCGGGCAAGACAGGCAAAATTCTGGGAGGTCGTGAGGCAAGACACGGTCACAGAAGACACTGTGGAAGACACAAAGGACATCAAGACATGAACGAGGAAGAGCACAAAGAAGGTGAGCAAGGAACGAGGGAGAGGTGCCAGACGTGATGCTTACTGAGGGGAGATTGGCTACGTTCTGGCGAAAGTCTCCTGGCTTCGCTGACTCGATCTTTATGCTGCTCCCTCTCGTCAGGTTCAGGTGCGCTGATGCGTGATTGCCCACAGCCTTGTCTCATGCTACTCGGTAGCATGAGAAAAACACGGTTTCGAATCCGCGCTGTGAATAAATTAAATTTGTTTATTTAACGCAATATATATTTTTTTATAATCACATGCTTTATTTAACCTGTTAAACTTTGACAGCCTTATCTATCAATTTCTATTGCTTGTAATATACCGTACATACAGTACAACGTAGTTAACGCAGGGGGATATCTTGCTTGAGACCTTGTGCTTGAAAATGTTGGTGACCACTGATGTGGATAATGGCTTTCACTATGTAAAGCGTTTTGAGTCTCTAGAGAAATACATAAATATCATTTTTGTCACATTTAGATTTAGCATTTATATTCATCATTTATATTTAATGTTTAAATGTAATTTGTGCAGTAGATTTAACAATTATGTTTAACATTTAGACTTTGAGTTTTTATATTTAACATTTATATTTGGATTTGATGAAAATGAGCTAAATGTGAGAGAAGTGTTCTAAATGTGAGAAAAGTCAGCTAAATATATGAAACATATAAATGGGTTAAATGATAAATGGGTTGTACTTGTATAGCGCTTTTCTACCTTCAAGGTACTCAAAGCGCTTTGACACTACTTCCACATTTACCCATTCACACACACATTCACACACTGATGGAGGGAGCTGCCATGCAAGGCGCCAACCAGCACCCATCAGGAGCAAGGGTGAAGTGTCTTGCTCAGGACACAACGGACGTGACGAGGTTGGTACAAGGTGGGATTTGAACCAGGGACCCTCGGGTTGCGCACGGCCACTCTTCCACTGCGCCACGCCGTCCCTGCTTGAAAAGTGTGACAGAATTTTTACATTCGGCACCCAATACCACCCATGACATCTGTGTACAACCCGGCCTTGAAAATAAATTGCTTCACTGTCAAATATTGAAAAAATATAATCGTCTACATTTTTTTAGTTTTAATCATCTCCTCTCTGAGCTGCTACCTTACCGTGGTAGAGGAGTTTGCGTGTCCCAATGATCCTAGGAGCTATGTTGTCTGGGGGCTTTCATGCCCCCTGGTAGGGTCTCCCAAGACAAACAGGTCCTAGGTGAGTGATCAGACAAAGAGCAGCTCAAAGACTTCTATGGAATTACAACAAAATGAACCCAGATTTCCCTCGCCCGGACGTGGGTCACCGGGGCCCCGCTCTGGAGCCAGGCCCGGAGTTGGGGCACGATGGCGAGCGCCTGGTGGCCGGGCCTGTCCCCATGGGGCCCGGCCGGGCACAGCCCGAAGAGGCAACGTGGGTCATCCCTCCAATGGGCTCACCACTCATAGGAGGGGCCATAGAGGTCGGGTGCATTGTGAGCTGGGCGGCAGCCGAAGGCAGGGCACTTGGCGGTCCGATCCTCGGCTACAGAAGCTAGCTCCTGGGACGTGGAACGTCACCTCACTGGGGGGCAAGGAGCCTGAGCTAGTGCGCGAGGTAGAGAAGTTCCGGCTGGATATAGTCGGACTCACCTCGACGCACTGCAAGGGCTCTGGAACCAGTTCTCTCGAGAGGGACTGGACCCTCTTCCACTCTGGCGTTGCCGGCAGTGAGAGGCGACAGGCTGGGGTGGCAATCCTCGTTGCCCCCCGGCTCAAAGCCTGCACGTTTGAGTTCAACCCAGTGGACGAGAGGGTAGCTTCCCTTCGCCTTCGGGTGGGGGGACGGGTCCTGACTGTTGTTTGTGCTTACGCACCAAACAGCAGTTCAGAATACCCACCCTTTTTGGGCACACTCGAGGAAGTACTGGAAAGTGCTCCTCCGGGTGATTCCCTTGTCCTACTGGGAGACTTCAACGCTCATGTTGGCAACGACAGTGAAAACTGGAGAGGCCTGATTGGGAAGAACGGTCGCCCTGATCTAAACCCGAGTGGTGTTTTGTTATTGGACTTTTGTGCTCGTCACGGATTGTCCATAACAAACACCATGTTCAAACATAAGGGTGTCCATATGTGCACTTGGCACCAGGACACCCTAGGCCGCAGTTCCATGATCGACTTTGTAGTTGTGTCATCGGATTTGCGGCCTTATGTTTTGGACACTCGGGTGAAGAGAGGGGCGGAGCTTTCTACCGATCACCACCTGGTGGTGAGTTGGCTGCCATGGTGGGGGAGGATGCCGGACAGACCTGGCAGGCCCAAGCGCATTGTGAGGGTCTGCTGGGAACATCTGGCAGTCTCCTGTCAGAGAGAGTTTCAATTCACACCTCCGGGAGAACTTTGAACATGTCACGAGGGAGGTGCGGGACATTGAGTCCGAGTGGACCATGTTCCGAACCTCTATTGTCGAGGCGGCTGATTGGAGCTGTGGCCGCAAGGTTGTTGGTGCCTGTCGTGGCGGTAATCCCAGAACCCGTTGGTGGACACCAGCAGTGAGGGATGCCGTCAAGCTGAAGAAGGAGTCCTATCGGGTTCTTTTGGCTCATAGGACTCCGGAGGCAGTGGACGGGTACCGACGGGCCAAGCGGTGTGCAGCTTTAGCGGTCGCGGAGGCAAAAACTCGGACATGGGAAGAGTTCGGGGAAGCCATGGAAAACGACTTCCGGACGGCTTCGAAGCGATTCTGGACCACCATACGGTGCCTCAGGAAGGGGAAGCAGTGCACTGTCAACACCGTGTATG
Source organism: Nerophis ophidion (assembly GCF_033978795.1). Taxonomy (NCBI): domain Eukaryota; kingdom Metazoa; phylum Chordata; class Actinopteri; order Syngnathiformes; family Syngnathidae; genus Nerophis; species Nerophis ophidion. The sequence goes on from NC_084618.1 coordinate 43,098,683, forward strand.
GTGCGGATGGTGTTCTGCTGACTTCGACTGCGGATGTTGTGGATCGGTGGAGGGAATACTTCGAAGACCTCCTCAATCCCACCAACACGTCTTTCTTTGAGGAAGCGGTGCCTGGGGAATCTGTAGTGGACTCTCCTATTTCTGGGGCTGAGGTCGCTGAGGTAGTTAAAAAGCTCCTCGGCGGCAAGGCCCCGGGGGTGGATGAGACCCGCCCGGAGTTCCTTAAGGCTCTGGATGCTGTGGGGCTGTCTTGGTTGACAAGACTCTGCAGCATCGCGTGGACATCGGGGGCGGTACCTCTGGATTGGCAGACCGGGGTGGTGGTCCCTCTCTTTAAGAAGGGGGACCGGAGGGTGTGTTCCAACTATCGTGGGATCACATTCCTCAGCCTTCCCGGTAAGGTTTATTCAGGTGTACTAGAGAGGAGGCTTCGCCGGATAGTCGAACCTCGGATTCAGGAGGAACAGAGTGGTTTTCGTCCTGGTCGTGGAACTGTGGACCAGCTCTATACTCGCGGCAGGGTTTTTGAGGGTGCATGGGAGTTTGCCCAACCAGTCTACATGTGCTTTGTGGACTTGGAGAAGGCATTCGACCGTGTCCCTCGGGAAGTCCTGTGGGGAGTGCTAGGAGAGTATGGGGTATCGGACTGTCTTATTGTGGCGGTCCGCTCCCTGTATGATCAGTGCCAGAGCTTGGTCCGCATTGCCGGCAGTAAGTCGAACACATTTCCAGTGAGGGTTGGACTCCGCCAAGGCTGTCCTTTGTCACCGATTCTGTTCATAACTTTTATGGACAGAATTTCTAGGCGCAGCCAAGGCGTTGAGGGGTTCCGGTTTGGTGGCCACGGGATTAGGTCTCTGCTTTTTGTAGATGATGTAGTCCTGATGGCTTCATCTGGCCGGGATCTTCAGCTCTCACTGGATCGGTTCGCAGCCGAGTGTGAAGCGACCGGAATGAGAATCAGCACCTCCAAGTCCGAGTCCATGGTTCTCGCCCGGAAAAGGGTGGAGTGCCATCTCCGGGTTGGGGAGGAGACCCTGCCCCAAGTGGAGGAGTTCAAGTACCTAGGAGTCTTGTTCACGAGTGGGGGAAGAGTGGATGGTGAGATCGACAGGCGGATCGGTGCGGCGTCTTCAGTAATGCGGACGTTGTATCAATCCGTTGTGGTAAAGAAGGAGCTGAGCCGGAAGGCAAAGCTCTCAATTTACCGGTCGATCTACGTTCCCATCCTCACCTATGGTCATGAGCTTTGGGTCATGACTGAAAGGATAAGATCACGGGTACAAGCGGCCGAAAGGAGTTTCCGCCGCCGGGTGGCGGGGCTCTCCCTTAGAGATAGGGTGAGAAGCTCTGCCATCCGGGAGGAGCTCAACGTAAAGCCGCTGCTCCTCCACATCGAGAGGAGCCAGATGAAGTGGTTCGGGCATCTGGTCAGGATGCCACCCGAACGCCTCCCTAGGGATGTGTTTAGGGCACGTCCAGCTGGTAGGAGGCCACGGGGAAGACCCAGGACACGTTGGGATGACTATGTCTCCCAGCTGGCCTGGGAACGCCTCGGGATCCCCCGGGAAGAGCTAGACGAAGTGGCTGGAGATAGGGAAGTCTGGGCTTCCCTGCTTAGGCTGCTGCCCCCGCGACCCGACCTCGGATAAGCGGAAGATGATGGATGGATGGATGGATGGATTAATTATTCATGTTTCTTGAAACTTATTTTAATGTTTACATAATTTTGCACCACAGTGTTTTTCTAGCTACATTAAAAGACAAAACATTAACTTGACGCATGGTGCTTGCGAACTAGAAAATATCACACTGAAGAACTACATTTGTAGAATCTGTCTTTCCCATTATGGAGTAACTATGGAATATATTACCAACATATATCTGATATGAAAGGTTTCACAACAAAGGTTAAGTTTTGGCTGAAGGGAAACAAAACTGTACACATTAACTTGGCCCTGGTTGTAATTGTTCTTTTCAGGGTTTGTAATTTTATTTCACAGTGTGATATAATAATATATTGATTGACTGTATAGTGTATTAAGAGTGTTACATATTTTTTAAAGCCCAGCTCAAGACAAGAGTTGGAAATTAACATCAGCTATAAACTCTCTGTACAGAACATTAGTTTCATTCGTTGGTCGGAATTATGTTGAACAGTAACGTCCCTCATTAAATAACATTATAGTAAATTCTAACTATTTTGTAAATATTAGACCAAACCTGGAGGAAAAAAACACAAAGCCACAACACTTGATTCGGAAAATGATAAAAGACAGTACGCCCAATTTAATGTTTCGAACTGGTCTGACAGTGGCGGAAATAATATATCTTGTAAGCACAAGCAATCCTTAAAACATGCTGATTATAATGGAATAGATATGAAAATTATGAAAAGAAGGTCATCAAAGAAATATCAGAACTGCTAATAGCTTTTCAAACAAAATGAAAATAACAAAAGCAATGTTTTTTCAAGAATGGAGTTAAACATCAATTCACAAATTAAAGACCAGTTACTCCCACATTTCTCTGATATTTTTGAAAAAAATAATAAAGAGCAGAATGGCAAAATTAATATACTCTTATGTTTGTTGTTTTTTTGCTTCTATTCTAAACAAATAAAAACTTGTCATTAACCTCCATGACAGTTTTGGACCTGTTATTTCTGTTCCAGCGCTCTTGTTCCACTTCCTGTGTGTTTTCATTTCCTACCACTTCTGTGGCCTGAGCGGTGCATCCCTCGCCTGACCCTTGTTGCCAATCAGGATTCGTTATATGCCCTATAGCTTTTTCCTATAGACAGGGCTGGATCATCTTTCATTGTTTAGTGGCTATGCTACAGAGGATTTGCTTTCTGTGCACTCCCTAGCTGTACTAGTTTTGTTTTTTGTGTTTATAAATCAATTTTTTACCTGCACGCCACCTGCCATCACTGCATCTTGGAATCATTAGGAAAGCAACGCTGCAATGTTTACACAAATTACTGAAACGGCTAATTTGAATATTGAGAAAAATAACATCAATGGGGTTGACAAAAGCATTTGATACAATCAATTACAACATCCTATTAAGACATTTTTACAATATGGCTTTTGGGGTCTGGTTCTGAACTGGCTAAAAAGTTACTTAAACAGGAACCCTTTTTTTTCCACCTATTAGCCGGATTGTAGCTGAAATAGGCGCCAGCGCCCCCCGCGACCCCAAAAGGGAATAAGCGGTAGAAAATGGATGGATGGATAGATAGATCACACATCAGATTGCTGATATGTACAAACCCCGTTTCCATATGAGTTGGGAAATTGTGTTAGATGTAAATGTAAACAGAATACAATGATTTGCAAATAATTGTCAACCCATATTCAGTTGAATGCACTACAAAGGCAACATATTTGATGTTCAAACTTATAACTTTTTTTTTTTTGCAAGTAATGATTAACTTTGAATTTCATGGCTGCAACACGTGCCAAAGTAGTTGGGAAAGGGCATCTTCACCACTGTGTTAAATCACCTTTTCTTTTAAGAACACTCAATAAATGTTTGGGAACTGTGGAAAATAATTGTTGAATCTTTGAAAGTGGAATTCTTTACCATTCTTGTTTCATGTAGAGCTTCAGTCGTTCAAAAGAGTCCGGGGTCTCTACTGTCGTATTTTACGCTTCATAATGCGCCACACATTTTCAATGGTAGACAGGTCTGGACTACAAGCGGGCCAGAAAAGTACCCGCACTCTTTTACTACGAAGCCACGCTGTTGTAACACGTGGCTTGGCATTGTCTTACTAAAATAAGCAGGGGCGTCCATGATAACGTTGCTTGGATGACAACATATGTTGCTCCAAAACCTGTATGGACCTTTCAGCATTAATGGTGCCTTCACAGATGTGTAAGTTACCCATGCCTTGGGCACTAATACACCCACAGTCCATCACAGATGCTGGCTTTTGAACTTTGCGCTTAGAACAAGCCGAATGGTTATTTTCCTCTTTGTTCGGAGGACATCACGTCCTCTGTTTCCAAATATAATTTGAAATGTGGACTCGTCAGACCACACTTTTCGGCTTTGCATCAGTCCATCTTAGATGAGCTCGGGCCCAGCAAAGCAGGCGGCATTTTAGGGTGTTGTTGATAAATGGGTTTGGTTTTGCATAGTAGAGTTTTAACTTGCACTCACAGATGTAGCGACCAACTGTAGTTACTGACAGTGGTTTTATGAAGTGTTCCTGAGCCCATGTGGTGATATCCTTTACACACTGATGTTGTTTTTTGATGCAGTACCGCCTGAGGGATCAAAGGTCTGTAATATCCTTGCTTACATGCAGTGATTTCTGCAGATTATCTGAACCTTTTGATGATTTTACGGACCGCAGATGGTAAAATACATGTATTCCTTGCTATAGCTCGTTGAGAAATGTTGTTCTAAAACTGTTCGACAATTTGCTTACAAAGTGGTGAGCCTCACCCCATCTTTGTTTGTGAATTACTTAGCATTTCATGGAAGCTGCTTTTATACCCAATCATGGCACCCAACTGTTCCCAATTAGCCTGCACACCCGTGGCATGTTCCATATAAGTGAATTACTCAACTTTATCAGTACTTATTGCCACCTTTCCCAACTTCTTTATCGCGTGTTGCTGGCATCAAATTCTAAAGTTAATGATTATTTGCAACACAAAAAAGAATGTTTATCAGTTTGAACATCAAACATGTTATCTTTGTAGCATATTCAACTGAATATGGGTTGAAAATGATTTGCAAATCATTGTATTCTGTTTATATTTACATCTAACACAATTTCTCAACTCACATGGAAACGGGGTTTGTATCTTGTGGTGTACCTTAAAGGTCAACCCTGGAACCAAAATGATTACATTTTTAATCAATGACATCTGTAATGCCAAAAAAGCTAATACTATTTGCAAATTATTTGCAATTTGCATTCTACCTCAGGGGAAAAGCACACATGAAGTAAATGCGACTACAAAACCTAAAACCAGTTGAGTTGGCATGTTGTGTAAATCGTAAATAAAAACCGAATACAGTGCAAATCCTTTTCAACCTATATTCAATTGAATACACTGCAAAGACAAGATACTCAATGTTCGAAAAGTTAAACATTATTTTATGCAAATATTAACTCATTTAGAATTTGATGCCTGCGACATGTTTCAAAATAGCTGGTGCAATTGTCAAAAAAGACTGAGGAAGTTGAGGAATGCTCATCAAACACCTATTTGGGACATCCCACAGGTGAACAGGCTAATTAGGAACAGGTGGGTGCCATGATTTGGTATAAAAGCAGCTTCCATGAAATGCTCAGTCATTCACAAACAAGGATGGTGCGAGGGTCACCACTTTGTGAACAAATGCGTGAGCAAATGGTCAAACAGCTTAAGAACAACTTTTCTCAACTAGCAATTGCAAATAAATTAGGGATTTCACCATCTACGGTCCGCAATATCATCAATCACTGCACCAAAGTGGCATGACCGAAAACCAGCATTGAGTGCTTGTGACCTTCGGTCCCTCAGGCGGGACTGCATCAAAAACCAACATCAGTGTGTAAAGGATATCACCAAATGGGCTCAGGAACACTTTAGAAAACCACTGTCAGTAACTATAGTTGGTCGCTACATCTGTAAGTGGAAGTTAAAACTCTACTATGCAACGGGAAATCAATTTATCAACAACACCCAGAAACACGGCAGGCTTTGCTGGGCCCGAGGTGATCTGAGATGGACTAATGCAACGTAGAAAAAAGGAGTGTTTTATGACGAGTCCACCTTTGAACTTGTTTTTGGAAACTGTGGACGTCATGTTCTCCGGACCAAAGAGGAAACGAACCATCCGGACTATTATTGGCGCAAAGTTGAAAAGCCAGCATCTGTGATGGTATAGGGGTGTATTAGTGCCCAAGGCATGGGTAACTTACACATCTGTGAAGGCACCATTAATGCTGAAAGGGTAGAATATAATATAATGTATCTTTATTGTCATTGTACATTGTACAACAAAATTGTAAGCAAAACTAATTTAGTGCAAATTCATAATAACACATAAAAACATAAGAACATAGATAAATAGATAAAGATAAATAGATAAAAATACATAAAACTACCAAGCACAAAGCTCACATGCGCAGTCATTATTGACTTGTGTTCAGTGACATTATTGCTCTCGGGTAAATTTGTTTGTCCGGCATTTTATAGTCCTGTTTCTCCTGCCCGAGGGCAGCAGTTCAAAAAGTTTATGTCTGGGGTGAAATGGGTCCCTTATGATGTTTTGGGCCTTTTTGAGGCACCTGGCACTGTACAGTTAATCTAGGGAGGGAAGAGCAGCCAGTGAGCTTCATAGCAGTTTTTATGACCCTCTGAAGTGCGTTTCTCTCTGCCGCCGTGCAGCTGGCATACCATACACACATGCAGTATGTCAGCACACTCTCTATTGAGCAGCGATAGAAGGACACAAGCAGTTTTTGTGAAACGTAGTTCTTTTTGAGGAGTCTCAGAAAGTAAAGTCTCTGGTGTGCCTTTTTGGTGGTCACTGAGGTGTTTGCACTCCATGACAGGTCTTCCTCGATCTGGATCCCCAGGAACCTGAAGTTAGAGACCCTTTCCACATAGTCCCCATTGTTGTTCAGTGGTTGGATGTTTATCATTTTTTTCTTCTGGAAATCCATGATCAGCTCCTTCGTCTTGTTAAGGACCAGGTTGTTTTCCCTGCACCACCCAGTCAGCCGCTCCACTTCATTTTTGTAGGCAGACTCATCCCTCCCAGGAATGAGTCCCACTACTGTGGTGTCGTCTGAAAATGTAATAATGGTATTGCTTGCATGAGCAGGGGTGTAGTTATGAGTGTAGAGGGTGTAGAGGAAGGGACTTAACGTGCAGCCCTGGGAGGGAGCCGGTGCTGATGCATGCTTAAAGGTGGGAGCCTACTCTGAGAGTGATTTGTCAGGAATTCCAGGATCCAGTGGCAGATGGAGGAAGACAGTCCCAGCCCTGCCAGTTTGGGCACCAGTTGGGGGAGGATCGTATTGAAAGCAGAACTAAAATCAACAAAAAGTAGCCTTGCATAGCACCCCTGCTGCTCTAGGTGGCTCAGAGCAGTGTGGAGGGCTGTTGCGATAGCATCCTCTGTAGATTTGTTGGCCCTGTATGCAAACTGGTGAAAGTCCAATGCAGGTGGCAGATTTTAGGTGATGTGCCCCCGAACCAATTTTTCAAAGCACTTCATAATGATTGGTGTAAGTGCCACTGGACGGTAATCATTCAGTCTGTTTAATGCAGTTTTTCTTTTAGCAGTGGGACAATAACAGTCCTTTAGACAGGGTGGGACAATGTACTGGGACAAGGACTGGTTGAAAATTCTGGTAAAGACAACAGCCAGCTTGTCTGCACAGGTCTTTAGTACGCGTCCAGGTACGCCATTTGGTCCAGCAGCTTTCCTCGGGTTCACCCTCCGGAGTGTGCGCTCCACCTCATGTTCCTCCAACATGAGGACGTTTTCACGGGTTGAGGGTTGTGATGCGAATGCATGTGTTTGCTCCACTTCGAAGCGAGCAAAGAAGATGTTCAGTTCCTCCGCCAGCGAGGCGTCTCCGTCAGCCACAGCGAGGTTGTTGGATTTGTAGCCGGTGACGTGCTTCACCCCCTGCCACATCTGCCTTGTGTTGTTGCTGCTGAGGTGTCCCTGTATTTTCTTCTGATATGCTGTCTTGGCCTCTATGGTGCCTCTCCTCAGGCTGGCTCTGTGCTCCCTCACCCCACCTGAAGGCCTTGTTCTTCTGCTTCAGCAGGGTCCTGACCTCACCAGTCATCCAGGGCTTTTGGTTTGGATAGACCTGGATGCACTTCCCGGTCATAGCAATATCCGTGCAGAACTTGATATCGTTCAGCACAGATAAAGTGTAGTCCTCCAGGTCCTGCTGTTCAAAGATGCCCCAGTTTGTTCTTTCAAAGCAATCCTGGAGCTGCTGAGAGGTGCCTTCAGGCCAGGTTTTAACAGTCTTAGTTGTCGGGGGAGCACTTTTCCTGAGGGGGGTGTATGCTGGGATTAACAACTCTGACAGGTGGTCGGACTGGCCCATGTTGGGTAGTGGCTTAGCCCTGTAGCTACTCTTGATATTAGAGTATGCCTTGTTCAGAGTGTTTTTCCCCTCCTATTTGCACATGGTGGAATTTAGGGAGCACAGTTTTCAATTCTGCATGATTAAAGTCCCCAGCAATGATGTGCACTGCCTCAGGGTACGCGCTTTGTTGACTGCTAATGGAGTCATGTAACACCCTGAAGACAATACTAGCATTAGCTGCAGGTGGTGTGTAAACAGCCGTTAGCATGACAACATTAAACTCCCGTGGAAGGTAGATGGGTCTGCATTTCACAGTAACGTACTCCAAATCTGATGAGCAGTGACTGGTAACAGTCTTGGTGTTGGTGCACCAGCTGTTGCTGATGTAGATGATTAGCCCCCCATCCTCTGCTCTTACTGGAGTCTTTGGTTCTGTCATGCCTATGTGTTGTGCGGCCCGCTAGCTCGATAGCCGTGTCCGGAATGAGCGGGTGAAGCCACGTCTCTGTGATGAGCAGAATCCGACCATCTTATTTGTGGCAATCTGCAGCTTCTGCTCATCCAGCTTATTGGCAGGGATCTTGCATTCGCTAAAAAAATGCTGGTAAGTGATGATTTGAATGGCAGCTTGCGGAGCCTAGCTTGCGCGCCAGCTCTGCAGCCCCGCTTTTGCTTCCTGTCCCTTTGCCTCCTTGTCTTGGTAAATGTAATTCACGGAGAGCCCGGTGTCCTGGCTATGTCCGCCGGTCTCTCGTGTAAGTGGAAAAACTCAGTTGTGATGTCTTGCTCACTCCGTAGTCCCAATTCAAGAACTTTGGGTCGATTGTAGATGTTAGTGAACAGACACACACACCATACAAGCAAAAATATAAAAAATTGCACCATAAAGAGATGGTCTATGCGCGCTGCCATCTCGGATTACCCACAATCCTCCAAATGGTGATGCCCTCCAAGCAACATCTTTTTCACGGACACCCCTGCTTATTTTAGAAAGACAATGCCAAGCCACACTCTGCACGTATTACAACAGCGTGGCTTCGTAGTAAAAAAGTGCGGGTACTAGACTGACCTGCCTGTAGTCCAGACCTGTCTCCCATTGAACATTATAAAGTGTAAAATATTACAACGGAGACTGTTGAACAACTTAAGATGTAAATTAAGTAAGAATGGGAAATAATTCCACCTGAAAAGCTTAAAAAAATTTGTATTCTCAGTTCCCAAATGTTTACTCAATGTTGTTAAAAGGAAAGGCCATGCAACACAGTGGTAAAAATGCCCCTGTGCCAATGTTTTGCTGCCATTAAATTCTAAGTTAATGATTATTTGTAAAAAAATATATATATTTAAAAATGTCTCAGTTTCTCTTAAAGTTTCTCAGTTCGAACATTAAATATCTTGTCTTTGCAGTCTATTCAATTAAATACAAGTTATAAAGGATTTGCAAATCATTGTATTCTGTTTTGATTTATGATTTACACAACGTGCCAATTTGACTGGTTTTGGGTTTTCTATTACTGTAGAGCAGTGGTTCTCAAACCTTTTTCACCAAGTACCACCTCAGAAAACATTTGGCTTTCCAAGTACAACCATAGTGAGCAACATTGAAATACAGTATCCAAGTAGGCCTATGTATTCATTAAAAACAAGGCAGTTTTTTTTTTGCAAGTATAATGTATCATTACACACACTTTGAACATTGAACAGTTTGAATATAGAAAAATCTAACTTTTACATCACAATATTTAGGTCAGTGATTATTTGGCGTACCACTACATAGAGCCTGTGTACCATTAGTGCCCATTCCACAGTTTGAGAATAACAGATACAGAGATTAAACTCTAAAGATGGTTTGATAAAAACAGGTTATCCTTGAATTTAAGCAAAACCAAAGTTTTTAAAACGAGATTATCCGGAAACACAAAAATGAATGCTAAAATAAAAATAGATTATGTTGATTGATTGATTGAAACTTTTATTAGTAGATTGCACAGTTCAGTACATATTCTGTACAATTGACCACCAAATGGTAACACCCAAATAAGTTTTTCAACTTGTTTAATTCGGGGTCCACGTTAATCAGTTCATGTAAATATTGGAACAGTACAATAAAACGGTTTTAGGAGCCACAATAAACAATAAAACTGGAAATAAACCACACATGATGTACCGTAAACATAACATTGCAGAATAATGAATAATAATGAATAGGGCAAAATAAATCCTAAACCTGTTTTCTGGTGTTACCATATGTGGAAAATTGTGTGAAAGATTTGGGGAAACAATTATACAAGTACACTTACTTCATTAACATTACAGCAGAAGAGATCATCATCAAGCTGGTTAAAGGTAACATTCTTATTCATTAAATCTAGTTATTTGAATTTGAAATAATAAAACTTACAGATCTTGTATAGTTCCAAACAAGAACAGGACAATTGTAAAACATACAATGGTATATAAAGTTATACGATGGTGTATAAATGTTTTCTAACACATTTCCTCCCTCTGATTCCAAAGGAATCACTAAAAAACAAGAATGAAAACATTTACAAGCCATGTCCTTCAATATCACCGGTGTGTAACAGCGGCAGAATGTGAGGGTTGGCAGGAGAGCCCAGTTCGTGTTTGGGTGGCTGAGCTCATTGGCGGCGATGTTTGCCAGTGTGATGCCTTAAAGCCACGGTGCCTGGTCTACTCCTGGGCCTCAACAAGGTTTTTGTGTGGTGAAAAAGGGCTCGCTCTACGATGACGAAGGAGGAGAGGTTACAACCATTTCACTTCTTGCTCGTGTATGAGCGCTATGTCTAACAATGTTCTTTTCTTGTGCTTGGCTCTGGGCCTGTGAAGCTGTTTTCCTTCCGCGGGGTTTCCTGGGATGGGTCCTTGCACTTGACACATGGATCTGCCATCAGCTGTGGGACTCGTTTGTAGTGAGTGGCTTGGACTCACGTAGCCAGTTCCGCGACTCTGACTGCAGTGTGCGTCGTCAGTTGAACCTGGAACGGCCCCATCCGGCGTCCAAGCTTGAACATCTTAGGGTTTAGGTTCCAGATGATGACCCAATCACCGGTTTGGATGTTGTGCAAAAGTCTGTCAGCGGTTCTCGGAAGTGCTTCTCGAACATTCCTCTTCTCTACTGTTGTTGACTCCACAGGTATCCCCCTTTCCTTGGGAGTCAGGACTTTGGTTGGCGAATGGATCCATCCTAGAGCTGTAGGGGCATAATAAGAGTGTACAGATTTCTCCCACTTCATATCTTCATCACATCCATCCATCACATCTTTTCTTACCTCATTTTTGAAGTCACTTACAATTATTCTAAGGTGTTTTCTTATTACTCTTAGAGATCTCTCAGCTGGGACTTCTGCCATTGTACACCGAGATGTGTTCCACCAGTCGCTTTGTTTGGCATTTTTTAGCCAAATTTTTAAGCCGTAATTAGTGGACTGTGTGACCTGGAATGAGCCTAACAAGCCTGGTTGGTTTCAGTTGTGGCAATATTTTTTCCTTGAGACCCAGCCTGCTGTGGAAACTGGAGGTGGTACTCGATTTTTTGGGCTCTTGTAGTAGGCAGTCTTGTACCTCTGGTGTCAAAAAAACTTGTGGCTTATGGTAGCATCCAAGTATATTCAGAGATAACTTTGTTGTGCCTTTTGGGTTGTTTAAGTCAGAAGTCAGGGTTGTTGTGAACTGGACGTATAGTCAGGTTAGGTTAAAGATCAGTAAAGCCCTTTTTTCTTTGTAATGTGAGTCTTTTCGCCTCGTGTTTTTACCCAAGCAAAAAAGGAGTTAAAATAATGGACTTCTGTACTCATATCAGAAACTTGCTTTCTCCAGGGCTGCAGTGAGGCGCTTCAAAGGTCTTCTAAATTTGCGAGCATACTCCTCTTCTTTTTTTTCTATTGGACACAGCTGAATAATTAAATAATATTTATAAATTATTATTTGTATAAGTATAAAGCCAGAGGAAAGTTTTCCTATCGTCTTAACACATGCAATGTTGGGTCTGGAGGTAAAACCTTAATGCCATTTTCAAGCAATGATTGGAAAACAGGTGCGATGCCTTGTTCAGCGACAGGTCTGAGCGGATATCGTCGTCTGGGTGGTCTGTAGTCAGACTTTGGTGTGATTTCGACTGGGTCGCAACATCATGTTTATGAGATGCCAGTTAACTTGTCCAGGAATGTTTGAGCATAAGGCTCATCTGGACCTTAGGAAACGTGCGGTGAAGTGTATTTTGGAGGTACCTTTAATTTGGGGGCCTTTAACAATTTGGATGTCCAAGACGGACAGTTGGCCATCTAAGGAGGGCAATGCACAATCCTTGTCCAGGGTGTAACCCGCCTTCAGCCCGAGTGCAAGGGTGCAGGTGACGTCAGTTTAAGCATGCAATTAAAGGGACAGCATAAGATCCAGTCACTCCTTGGATCCTGCGCCGGAACGCCGGTAACTCTCGTAGTAAGCATTCACGTCTCTGGCTTACCTCTCGTTGTCCTCGCCTCTTTCGTCTTTTGCCCTTTTTGCCTTGTTGACTTATGTCCCTTGTCCTCCTTGCAGTGCCCGCCTTGTTCTGTGTGCTCGAGCGCTGGATCTCGACCTCCACCCGGAAATTGGACTGCCTCCTTCGATCCTCGATCACTCGCCTGGACTTGGACATTGTTCCTTGCCGCCTGCCCTCGACCTCCTGCCTGTCCCCGGATCTCCCTTGTGCCTACCCCCTTGGTCAAACGAAGGTTTCGCCCATCACGCACGTGCAACATCCTCTTGAATTATTTACATGGTTAACTTTACACTTAATCCTGCAACCAACACTTAGAGTAGCATACACATTCCACACAATCATCAAAGATTACAATAAACCTGTTAACCTTAAGTCTTTCGTGGTGTCGTCTCCTTCCAACCCTCACGTGCATAACAATTGCAACTAGTACAACAACATTTTTGTTTGTTTACAGCACAAACCCGTTCAAGATTAGACAAACAAACAGTGTACAGGGTTACAGAACAGGAACAATGATTGGTCGCAGTAAGTATGCACATGAAAAGAAGAAAAACTATTTTTAAAAATCAGTTACTGCTTAACTGTCTAATTAGTAAGAGGTCATCCCCCTTTTACCGCCGAAAATTATAAATGTGCAAAAAAACATGATATTGTATGGGACTCAATTTTACAAATAATTCAAGACAGACCACCGAGTTGCTGATTTAGGAGGAGCCAAATTGCACTTTGGTGGAAAAATACGGGCCTGGTGTATTAGACATTGTGTAACAGCCGTGCACGACACAATCCTATTTTTTCCTTTGCATGTTGTCTACCTTTGCAAGTGAAATGTGTGGGTCGGAATAGTCAATCGTTAAAAAAAAATAAATGCTTTGAGGTAAAGGCACGCTTCTTGTAAAAGTACACGTGTGCCGTTGTGATGCAATCATTGCAGTCCGCAGAAAATCTGATCAAAGCGTGTATCAGGTCAATTTTCTGCCACAATTGAAGCAGACGCTATCAAACCTGTGCTGCTGAGGGGGGTAACCTCTTCCTCCACGCTGTGGTGGTCCTAATGGTCAGGGCGGAGGTCAGCGAGAATGGCGTTGATGTGGAGCTCGTATGGGCTGTTGTCGTTCCAGTTGGGGGCCCTGAGACAAAGCTGAGCCTGTCCCTGGACTACAACATTCTTTGAATCTTTGTGTGGTTCTCTGGTTGACACCAACCAGCCTTGAGGAGGGCCTGAGTGCTTTGCAAACTTCTTGCCTCCCTGGTTGACTTTCAGAAGAGAGGACATGGCAAAGACAAGGAGTTCGGGTCCATGTTGCAGTACACAAGGACTGGGGAATGTTCATCATCAGCGGTTTGGTGTTCAATCAATGATGCCGGACCCTGCGTCACCTGCGGGTATGGACTCAGGAGTGGAGGTGGTGGCATGGGCATCGTTTCATCTTCAGGTGTTGGATAAACATTAAGGACGGGTAGTTCTTCTTGGGTAGGCAGCTGTTGTTGTTGGCGCGGAAGGCAGACCCAGTCATCAACCAAGGCCCACTCAGGTGCAGTCGTAAACAAACTCAAACAGGGGTCAAAGGGAGTAGGGTATTTGTAGAGTGGTGGAGAAAAAAAGAAAAAAAGGTTAGTGTGGTGGGGAAAAAAATCAGCGCAGCTTTTTTTGCTTTTCCTTCGTCACATGCGCTTGAGTCATATTCTCTTAACTTGCATTTGTACCTTTGTCGGTATCTTTTACTCGGTTTCTTGTCTTTTCTTTCACATGCGTCACATGCATTTTTAAACCTTTCTTCTTATTGAGTCAATCACTTTGAACTCTTACAGGAAAACCCGGTTTCACCCATTTTTCATCATATCCCAGACGGTCGTCCACATATTTGGCTTTTATAGTCGTTAAAATTGGTGAAAACCATTGAACTTCGTCTTGAGTTATGTCTTATGTCAGTGGTTCTCATCCTTTTTTCAGTGATGTACCCCCTGTGAAATTGTTTTTAATTCAATTACCCCCTAATCAGAGCAAATAATTTTTTGTTGAAAAAAAGAGATAAAGAAGTAAAATACAGCACTATGTCATCAGTTTCTGATTTATTAAATTGTATAACAGTGCAAAATATTGCTCATTTAAAAAAAAAGATATAAAAATGACTAAAAACCTTTTGAAAAATAAACAAGTGATTCAATTATAAATAAAGACTTCTACAAATAGAAGTAATCATCAACTTAAAGTGCCCTCTTTGGGGATTGTAATAGATCCATCTGGATTCATGAACTTGATTCTAAACATTTCTTCACAAAAAAAGAACTCTTTAAAATAAATATTTATGGAACATGTCCACAAAAAATCTAGCTGTCAACACTGTATTTTTTTTCCACAGTTTATGAACTTACATTCATATTTTGTTGAGGTATTATTCAATAAATATATTCATAAAGGATTTTTGAATTGCTGCTATTTTAAAAATATTTTAAAAAAAAATCTCACGTACCCCTTGGCATACCTTCAAGTACACCCAGGGGTACGCGTACCTCCATTTGAGAACCACTGTCTTATGTTATGTCTACAAACCTCTCAAATGGCATGTAACGCCAAAGGAAACAAAACTCTCAAAGGGTTTGTAACCCTGAGGAAAAAACTCTCAAAGGGTATGTAACCCTGAGAAAAAAACTCTCAAAGGGTATTTAACCCAGAGAAATACACAACTCTCAAAGGGGTTTTCAACCGCGAGAGAAACAAACCTCAGGATTTTTTCAAAGGATTTCAATTAATTTTCTAATCAGACAATTCTGTTTGTAGTATTTCTTTCAAATGAAGGTTCTACATTACCAAGTTTAGTAGTTTTAGGTCTGGACTCAATGTGTCCTTCGCTTGAATACCGCAGTGAACACTGGGGCGCTGTGTCACGGCCGGTCTTCCCTTCTGTTCAGCGGGTTGGAGGCAGACGTCTCTCTTTTAGTCCGGACGATTAATCACCGTACGCGATCTGGTCCCATGGTCGTTTCGGGCATCCCACTCTTTGACACCAAGTTTTTATTGGAAATTGTATTTCAAAGTAGTCAAACAAAATTGTCTTTCTTAGATTTATTTAAGGAACTCCAGTATTCTAAAATAGCAAAAATCAGGTACTTTAAAGCTTTTTTTAGGGATATTGCAGGATGGGTAAAATAAAAATAAAAAACTTCAAAAAATAAAATAAGCCACTGGGAACTGATTTTTATTGGTTGTAACCCTTCTGAAATTGTGATAATGTTTCCCCTTTAAGAAACACAATGCATAAAATCATAGCGAAGAACAACTGCTGACAAAACGTACCTGATATCATATCAGACACTTAAAAAATTACAGGGGTGGTATCAAATAAGCTTTGCTTCTTCCCACCGTTTTTTAACTTCTTGAATTGTTTAAGGGCATTTATGGTTGTTAATTGTACAATTTTTTTACATGATTTCAAAATGTAAATTCAACCTGTTTACACAAAAGTTAAGAATGTTTTTTGTTTTGTTTTTTTCCCTTACCGTACACCAAAAAGAACCAATTTATACATACAGCAAAGGTAAAACATGCTAAAATTTGATTGTCATCCAAATTTTACAAAACTACCCAATTAGAACGATCAAATGCAATCCACAGACCTCTGTTGATCGCCATCAGAAGAAGGCATAGTACCATTCCCCTTGTACTGATCAAAGTAAATAGAGCGACTTGATTGACAGAGTGGCCAGACCTAATGTGATTGTGATGGGTGCATGTTGTGTCAGACAGGTAGGTTGACACGGGGCCCGGGGAGACCTCATTACACTCCATCCCTATGTAAGACAGTATCCCTCTCCTCATAGCAGTGCCAAGGTCACTGCTGTCACAACTTACCACTGAACATGCAAACAGGCAATAATAGAATAAAATAGAATAGAATACAAGTACTTTATTGATGCCGGGGGAAATTCCGCACCACAGTTCTCTGACAATAAACACTTAGGTATTTTTTTTACATGTGAATAATATAAATACAGTCGTTTATACAGCATTATTCACATGTGAATAACATAAATACAATCTATTGTACGGTATTTTTTACATGTGAATATTATAAATACAGTCGTTTATACAGCATTATTCACATGTGAATAATATAAATACAGTCTATTATACAGCGTTATTCACATGTGATTATTATAAATACAATCTATTATACAGCATTATACAGGGCGGAGGCGTGGTTTGGGAGCGTGGTTGGGGTGGGGGGCGTGGTTAAGAGGGTAGTAGTATATTTCCAGCCAATTCACCAACTCGAGTATTTCATATATATATATGAAATACTTGACTTTCAGTGAATTCTAGCTATATATATTTATTTTATTATATAAATAAATCAATAAAATAAATATATAAAATATATATATAAATATATATATAAAATAAATAAATTTCAGATGGCACCTATTAAATACACAGTAATAAAAACACAGTTGTTCTACTAACTGTACTGTGCTTGATGGTTAGTAAAAAAAACAAAAAAACAACAACACTTACCTTTCACTATTTGAGTAACATCACTTCAGTGTTTCCAGAAGATGGCGCCAGTATGTGCTTTGTCCTGCCGTCTCTCGCTGTCAGCGCTGTTCGTTTTTGTGTTGTTTGCGTCTATTTTCGTCTCTGTCAGCTAACTGCTTGTGTATGACCGCCAAACACTGTTGGATCTTTGCCCCTCTCCCACTGATATGATCAACTTTGACGTTGTTTTTTCAACGTCCCAGTCAGCTTTTTCACCTGTCCGGAATCCTGCCTTCCTTTCCCGCCTCGTAGCTCCTCTACCCTGCCACCTGTGTGTCAGGCCCCACCTGGATTAGCTGCACCCTTGGACGTGCTGGCTCCCGCCAGGTTCGGTCTTGTGAACGCAAGCTCTTTGACAAACAAAACGTTTATCCTGAAGGATTTCTTCACTTCCCGCGGACTTGTCTTCCTCTGTGTGACGGATACATGGCTGAGAGCCGGTGAGTCCGCCCCTCTTGATGAACTTCTGCCTCCGGAGTGTTCCTACTTTAATTCTCCGCGGTCGTCCGGTCGAAAAGGAGGCGGATTAGCAGTCGGTTTTAAAAATGACTTAAAATGCCGTCAGATCCGCCTGCAATCCTCCTTTTCAAACTTCGAACTGTGCATGTTTGGGCTGGAGGGGGCGTGGCCTCCGGCTGCGACTAAATTTCGGGCGAAAATTTCTTCCGGGAGGTTTTCGGGAGAGGCGCTGAATTTCATGAGTCTCCCGGAAAATCTGGGAGGGTGTGCAAATATGTTAAACATATTAATTCATTGGTTACAACATTAAGTACATCTTATGTGGCGCACAATGCAACATAAGCCAGCATTTATTTCACTGCATGCTCCGTGTCGTTATTGTGGGCATACGAGGAACATGGACGACAAAAAGACATTTCGAACAACTGATTGCTTTCAAAAATGAGCTTCAAAAGCAAAATTGTGACAATGTGTACAATGAAAATTGTGTTGATGAAGTATATGGTAATGTTTTAAACACGTTCATTATGCTTATTGACAAACTTTGCCCAACTCAGTAGAAAGCAAACTGCTTGCAATAACAATAATACATTTATAGAAAATGTATAACACAAAGAACTACAGAGGCAGAATATAAGTACAAGTATAAAAACAAGCTAACTAGGATACTACGAACATGTAGAAAATAATATCACAGTCAACTAAAAGACAGGAACAAAAACAATATGAAAGCAACATGGGGCATCCTCAACAGCGTTATTTAAAACGGCACGAGGATGTATTACAACCAATACTTCTCAGACGGAAAACATAAATAATGACAACATGAAATAAGTAGTAGAAAGCTTCAATAATTACATCGTAAATATTGGACCAAAATTGGAGGTAAAGATTCCAGAAATGACATCCCAACTCAATGTTCCTCACGAAAGTGGCACAAGAGGAAATAATTAAAATTGTGAAAAAAATGCAAATCCAATACTTCAATCGATTGTAATGGAATTGATATGTAAATGATAAACAAGGTTATTAAAGAGATCTGAGGACCATTAATGTACATCAGTAATCTATCATTTCAAAGAGGCAAATTCCAAAACATAATGAAATAAGCTAAAGTTGTACAGATTTATAAGACTGGAGACAAACATTTTTACAAATAAAGACCTGTTTCTTTACTTTCAAAATTTTCTAAAGTCATTGAAAAACTGTTTAATAACAGATTGGACAATTTCATGAACAAATACAGAAAACTAGCTAAGAACCAATATAGATACAGAGCTATTAATTTAACTTTGATGGCCTTTATCGAAATTACAGAGAAAATGACCAATGCTATGGATAGTAAAAGATGTGCAGCAGCAGTGTTTATGAATTGAAATAAAGCATTTGACACAATTAATCACTATTCATTCCAAATATTAGAACAGTATGGCATCAGAGGATTGGTCTTAAACTGGATTAGAAACTACTCAACCAACAGGAAACAATATGGAAAGCTCAGCGAACACACATCAACAATGCTAAATATATCGGCGTGGCGCAGTAGCAGAGCAGCCGTGCGCAACCCAAGGGTTCCTGGTTCAATCCCCACCTAGTACCAACCTCGTCACGTCCGTTGTGTCCTAAGCAAGACACTTCACCCTTGCTCCTGATGGGTGCTGGTTAGCGCCTTGCATGGCAGCTCCCTCCGTCAGTGTGTGAATGTGTGTGTGAATGGGTGAATGTGGAAGTAGTTTCAAAGCGCTTTGAGTACCTTGGAGGTAGAAAAGCGCTATACAAGTACAACCCATTTATCATTTATTTATTATCATGTGGCGGACCACAAGCATCAATATTGGGACCACAGCTGTTTAATCTTTGTATGAATGATATTGGTAAAGTTACAAAAGACTTAAAGTTAGTATTATTTACTAACAATAAAATAGTGTTATTTTCAAAAGAGAACACACAGAAGATAATACAAATAAAAACAGAATAAATTAATAAATTAACGGGGTGGTTTGACAAAAACAGACTATCCTTAAAACTCAATAAAACCATCCATCCATTAAAATAACGTTATTCGGTAACTGAAGAAGGAAAAGTCAAAAACAAATACAAATAGATGGAATAAACATTAAAAGAGTAAAAAAAAAAAAATCAAAGTTTTAGGTGTAAACATTGATGATAAAATGAACTGGAAATCTCATGTAAAAAATATACAACATAAAGTGGCAAGAAACACGTCAATAATGAATAAAGCTAAATATGTCATGGACGAAAAACAACTTCATATTCTTCACTGCTCGTTATTTTTACCATATTTGAGTTATTGTGCAGAAATATGGGGAAATAGCTACAAAAGTACACTTAATTCTTTAACCATGTTACAAAAAAGATCAGTTAGAATAATACATCAATCAATCAATCAATCAATGTTTATTTATATAGCCCCAAATCACAAATGTCTCAAAGGACTGCACAAATCATTACGACTACAACATCCTCGGAAGAACCCACAAAAGGGCAAGGAAAACTCACACCCAGTGGGCAGGGAGAATTCACATCCAGTGGGACGCCAGTGACAATGCTGACTATGAGAAACCTTGGAGAGGACCTCAGATGTGGGCAACCCCCCCCTCTAGGGGACCGAAAGCAATGGATGTCGAGCGGGTCTAACATGATACTGTGAAAGTTCAATCCATAGTGGCTCCAAGACAGCAGCGAGAGTCCCGTCCACAGGAAACCATCTCAAGCGGATCAGCAGCGTAGAGATGTCCCCAACCGATACAGGCGAGCGGTCCATCCTGGGTCCCGACGAGCGGTCCATCCTGGGTCTCGACTCTGGACAGCCAGTACTTCATCCATGGTCATCGGACCGGACCCCCTCCACAAGGGAGGGGGGGACATAGGAGAAAGAAAAGAAGCGGCAGATCAACTGGTCTAAAAAGGAGGTCTATTTAAAGGCTAGAGTATACAGATGAGTTTTAAGGTGAGATTTAAATGCTTCTACTGAGGTAGCATCTCGAACTGTTACTGGGAGGGCATTCCAGGGTACTGGAGCCCGAACGGAAAACGCTCTATAGCCCGCAGACTTTTTTTTGAGCTCTAGGAATCACTAATAAGCCGGAGTCTTTTGAACGCAGATTTCTTGCCGGGACATACGGTACAATACAATCGGCAAGATAGGCTGGAGCTAGACCGTGTAGTATTTTATACGTAAGTAGTAAAACCTTAAAGTCACATCTTAAGTGCACAGGAAGCCAGTACAGGCGTAATATGATCAAACTTTCTTGTTCTTGTCAAAAGTCTAGCAGCCGCATTTTGTACCAACTGTAATCTTTTAATGCTAGACATGGGGAGACCCGAAAATAATACGTTACAGTAATCGAGACAAGACGTAACAAACGCATGGATAATGATCTCAGCGTCTTTAGTGGACAGAATGGAGCGAATTTTAGCGATATTACGGAGATGAAAGAAGGCCGTTTTAGTAACGCTTTTAATGTGTGACTCAAAGGAGAGAGTTGGGTCGAAGATAATACCCAGATTTTTTACAGAGTCACCTTGTTTTATTATTTGGTTGTCAAATGTTAAAGTTGTATTATTAAATAGAGGTTGGTGTCTAGCAGGACCGATAATCAGCATTTCCGTTTTTTTGGCATTAAGTTGCAAAAAGTTAGCGGACATCCATTGTTTAATTTCATTAAGACACGCTTCCAACTGACTACAGTCCGGCGTGTTGGTCAGCTTTAGGGGCATGTAGAGTTGGGTGTCATCAGCATAACAGTGAAAGCTAATACCGTATTTGCGTATGACGTCACCCAGCGGCAGCATGTAGATGCTGAAGAGTACAGGGCCAAGGACCGAACCCTTAACATAGTCCGAGGTCACACTGTTATAGGAGACGCACTGCATCCTATCAGTAAGATAAGAGTTAAACCATGACAGGGCTGAGTCTGACATACCAATTCGTATTTTGATACGCTCTAATAAAATATTATGATCGACGGT
Organism: Nerophis ophidion; assembly: GCF_033978795.1. NCBI lineage: Eukaryota > Metazoa > Chordata > Actinopteri > Syngnathiformes > Syngnathidae > Nerophis > Nerophis ophidion. The sequence goes on from NC_084618.1 coordinate 43,120,241, forward strand.
ATCGAAAGCAGCGCTAAGATCGAGGAGCAGCAACATAGATGACGCATCAGAGTCCATCGTTAGCAATAGATCATTAGTCAATTTTGCGAGGGCTGTCTCA